>NW_017890598.1:0-13596 GCF_001540865.1 Ananas comosus
ACATCGCAACTCCAAATTTCCATATGTTACACCCTCAGCCACATTAGGCGCGCGAGCCGAGGGCACGGGCGGACCACGGCCTTCAACTGCCGTCGCGGCCGCCGCCGCCACCTGCCGCTCCAAAAGTTCCTGGAGCCGCTCGACCTGACTGGTTAGCGCGGTAACTTGCGCTCGTAACTCCTGCACCTCTCTAGGCCCAGCAGGCTCTGGCGCCACCGGAGGTCCAGCCTGCTCTGGCACCACGGGAGGTGGTGCCGGAACGGATCTACGTGCGTAGCGTCTCGGGGACATCAGCTCCTGAAACGCAAACATTTGGTTAATCATCTTAACCCGTTAAACTCGCGCAATTACGAGACAACGCGACTCAACATCGAAATTAGGCGGAAGCACAAGTGTACTTATTCTAAACTCTTAGTGTCATGTTGTCGGCTGCCCAACACAAACACTTCAAGTCAAGAATCAATACCACTTGAATCCGTCTCTAGTAACTACTAGAAACATACTATCAACAACTTCGACCCAATCGAATCAACTCCCGCCACAACGCATAGGTTCACGTCACTCACGCACCTATAGCCTTAAGGTTTCCGTCCTAGGGTCTCCTAGGTCAACCCTAGACTCTCTCTTTGCTTTCTCTTAACTCGCTCTGATACCATTTTATCTGTCACGCCCCGAGACCGCTACCAATTTGGTCCGATCCGGGCGCGTCGAACAGACGCCGAACGGACAGCACCTCCCCTGTCCGCCCAAGGCTAAACAACAGGATCATGTACAACAAGTTCCCAGGAAATTAACTTGAATACATACATGATCAAAACAATAGCGATGGCACAACCAGTGCCGAACATTACAAGAGCAAGCATCACAAGTATAAACAAGTGAATAAAAGAGAGATATAACTATCTATTACATCACATTTGACATTCAACATTTACATCCATTCAACCTTTAATACAACTTGATTACATTTAAGCTTTCAAAATGAATACATAATCATATCACATATATATATAATGCTAGCTATCCAAAATACATCATGTCATCTATAACCATGCACACGAGGGTGCTCTAGTACAATAGGAAAGCTCTACTAGCTAACTAGGGCGCTATGCCCTTACCGCGATCACCTGCCGGTCCGCTCACATGTGTACCTGTACCCCAAAACCACACGGGGTGAGAACTATATAAATATAGTTCCCAGTGGGTTCGGCCGCCGACTCCGCCGATCTTCCCACTAGGTCTAAGCTGGCACAGATAGATAGATAGAGAGATAGATAGATATTGAACTGCAACTATGATCTATTGTGCCATCAAATGCAAGCAATGCATGAAATATCAACTAGCAATAAGCCTACTATCATGATAATATGCTTCAACGATGTAATGAATACAAATACGACACAGTTATGCAATCCACTAACATATACTATGTCTAATCAGGGTATGAATGCAAATCCACTTATGCTATTCATGTCATTACCCAATCCACTAGGCTACCCCGCCTAAGATCTCGACCACATGGGTGAAGGACTACCCCGCCCTTGTCTCACCCGTCTCACAACTCTAACACTATAGGTAAAGAGCTACCCCGCTCTTACCCGATTCAGATCTCAAGTCCTATAGGTGAAGAGCTACCCCGCTCCTCGCCCAACTCATGACTCAAATGCCTAAGGGCAAGAGCTACCCCGCTCTTCACCCCGACTCTAACTCAAACTCATAAGTCATGAGCTACCCCGCTCATAGGTCAAGAGCTACCCCGCTCGTAGGTAAAGAGCTACCCCGCTCATAGGTAAAGAGCTACCCCGCTCATAGGTAAAGAGCTACCCCGCTCAAATCTCACAGGAGAAGAGCTACCCCGCTCGTGAGCTACCCCGCTCATGTGACAACTCCGGATACCCTGTCAACTAGGTTAACCATCACTTGATAATCCACCTATCCCTAGGTCCATGTCAAGTGCCTCAACCACACTAAATCTCGATGCCACTCACCTAGGTCTAATAAACTCTAGGTTCCACAACACTAGGTTTAATGTCAACCTATGTTTAACAACATTATGTTAATGCCACTCGATCTATCCTAGGTTCACGACACTAGGTTTAGATGCCACATGCCTCATAATCTCCATAATTAACAATAGGTTAACATTCATTTCATCTAGCATATATGTTCTATAAAGCCAACATGCATCATATTGCTAATATGCCGACTAGCATGCAATCCATTCATTACACTAGTTCACATGTCACTAGTTTCATTATCAAGTCCAAGTTCTTTATTCTCTTATCATCATAGGATCTCATGTCTCAACCTTAATCATCATGCATTCTAGATTTAAGTGTCAAGTCTATAATACTACACAACTAGACATGCATGCAAGAAAATAGAAATGTAACTATACATATATCCTATAATGCATAAGAACCATATATATGAAATATGATCAACTATTTTACTCGAACATAGAAGGAAGCCCGATTGCTTCGGATAGACACCCCCCACCTTTTTACAGTGTTCCGATTGCTCGTCGTCACTCGCAATCGGCCTCCCGCGGCGCACGCCGCTCGGCTCGACCCTATTCACGCGCGACCTCCAAACGACCTCCGCTTCGCGATCCGAGAATTATAGGTCTTCGGTTTTCTGTTACGATGCTCGGGATCCAATCCCACGATTTATGGAAGCCGCCTCGACTCCCCAGGTCAATATGAACCCACGAACACTTGATTCAGCCGGAACGTCGCACCCGCTCGACGAATCGATGAACCGTCGCTTCCTACGCGTTCGGGGACATAACAATTAGGTTTCCGACCACTCAAAATAGATCAAACCCAACTACTTACAAAAATCCCATTTTTAACCCTAGGTTTGCAATTAGATAAAAATCCACCATTAGGGCTCCAAATTCAAGCTCCAATAATCTATTTAGCATCAAAGAGGTCCACTAAATCCATTTATAAGGATTAAAACCCAAGCTCTAGTAATCTACCATTAATAAGCATCAAGCTTACCTCTATGTGTTAGCTCCAACCCAAGGAAGAAGATGGAGATGGTGAAGTTCCACCTTCTTGACCTTCTTCTCCTTCTTCTTCTCCTTCTTCTTCTCCTTCTTTCTCTTCTTCCCTTTCTTCTATTTCGTTTAGAGAGAGAGAGAGGGAGAGAGAAATGTGAGGGAGTGAGAGAAATAAGAGAAAGAGAGAGAGAAAATGCTCTCTTAATCCCCTCTCATATTGTAACATTTCCACATAAGCCCCTCTACTTCTCCAACCTTGCAACAGCCCAAACTGGGTGTTTTTCGCGCTCTAAGACCGGTCTCAGGCAGTGAGAGACCGGTCCCCGAAGGACCAGAATTTTAGCATTTCCAGACTTAGCCAAATTTTCAGCTTTTTCACCGTTTTTGCTCCGTTTTCGCTCGTTTTCGCTCGTTTGACCTCCGATTCATTTCAAATCGAACCGAGACTCTCCAAACATGTTTTCGAGCATGTTTTCATCATCTTTTCATCCCCGCTAATGCCGGATTTAGTTCATGGTCCGACATAGCCTTTCGGGTCCCATTTCCGCGCCTACGCGCACCGAATCGCCCGGATGCTTCCGAACTTCACCGAACTTCACCGGAACCCTTCAAATGGCTCTCTAACCAAATGTACACCGTAACTTCATGATTTTAGAAGTCCGGTACCTTACATCCTCCCCTCCTTAATAAGAGTTTCGTCCTCGAAACTAACTCACTTCAAACCCAATTCGCACCTCAACTCGACGTATCGAGCGACATAGGGTTCCAATGCACTTTTGCACTCCGGGGTGGCCTTTCACTCATTGGAATCATCCAAAGGCCTACCACGGGGGATGTGAGACTAGATTCACTCACTCTTGCTAAACGTAGCTCCGAAAGTGCATTACGAGTCTCCGTCATTCTTGGTGGTAGCGCAAGTCGAAGCTCAACGATTCTACGCGCTCCAACACCATTCACCATTCGGCATGCAAGAACTCTTCTTTGCATTCACTTTCCCCCTCGGGGCATTCCGATTCGATCACCAACATTGCTCAAAAGCAATATCATTGGTGCATCACCCAATCGCGAGTGTTCTAACCACATTCGGACCTTGCTCTACCGCGAGATGGCCTACCCCGGCATATCTCGACTTCCAATCCTCAAGAGAGCATTGTCCACAATTCCATGTGGCTATCCGGTATTCAAGTGTCTCCAAGAGACTACTTTTCCTTACCTCTCAATTGCCACTTCTAACCTCAAATCGCTCTACTACGAGATGGCCTACCCCGGCACATCTCTCGAACCTCACAATCCATGAAAGAGCGTTATCTTCAAGTGTTCCAAGTTTTCCAACACGACCCAGCCTGCTTGGGCAAGTTGCACACTCGGGGACCGGTCTCTCCCGGCCAGGGGACCGGTTGCCCCGCTCCGCGCAACCCTCATCCTCGGGGCAACTGGTCCCTCCTTCCTGGGACCGGTCCCCGAGAGCAAGCTTGCGCAGACAACGTTCGGGAACCGGTCCCTTCCGCCAGGGACCGGTCCCCGAGAGCAAATCTGCCAAGTGCAGATTCTTGCACCATGCTCTCGCGGACTCCATTGCAATGCACTTTTGGTGCATTTGACTTCTTCGGCTTTTCCGAAGCACTCCCCCTTGACAATTTGTCGACTTTGAGCGAAGTCCAACTCTCGTATTTCGAGAATTCACTTCCTTACTCCAACTCATCCACAGAGTCACCGGCTGAACCGATTACGTCGGCTTCCAAAGATGGACCAACGATCGCAAACACTATGTAGGCTTGGCGCCTAAACCTGTCGCAACTACGCATAGCATCTCTCGCTCAGATCGCAGACCCAATCATCATTGGGCGAAATTCTCATTGGAGAATTCGCACACACTCCAACCAGGAGTAACCACGACCCAAACCACTTCAAATCCTGAGGTTGGGCTACAACCGCACTCTCAGTGCATCCTCGATCCCACGATCTATCACGTGGAAGTCCACGTTCCCGGGTCTAAAGCTCGGACTACCGTCCTGACCATATCTCTGCCCTACCCCGGGGTCGCTGTCACCCACAGCTGACTGCGCCTGTCCATAAGGTTCAGGCTCCACAGTCCACGAGTGGTCCAGGCACGGATCGTCCTCAAGCAATACCCGCAACCGTCGTCTCACACGACATGCTCACCGAGCAACACACGTCACTATAGCGTCACACACTACGCCCAGCAGTAGGCAACACTGCCTATACACACCGGTCAACCACCGATCTACTTTGGTAGGCGACACATCATCTCAACTCATGCATGCATAGGTAATTATACCGACTCATATCCTGGTCCCTACTATACTTGTGCATTAGTAGTAAATGAGTATAAGCTAAATGCATGCAACACCTAACTCAATGTCATGCAGGAGTATATGTATATGCCTCAAACAAATCATACCTGCCATGACGTCGCGTGCCTCAAACTCGGCAGGTTCCTTGACTTGAGCGGCGAACACCCGGCCACTCGGAGCCGACCGGGTCGCCTCGAGCTGACGCGGCGCCCTCGCAGGTCCCGCGGATACGGTAGTAGGCGTAACCCCACCAAACTGCCTCGGAGTCACTGGGGCGGATGCAATAGACGGGACAGGCGGCGATCCCTCTGGACACTGACGGCTCATATGCCCCGCCTGGCCACACCTGAAACATCGCCCCGCCCGATGCTCACAATTTCCTGCGCGATGCTCCCCACCACAGATCACACATCGCACAGCTCCCTGGCTCTCAAACTGTCTCCTCGGATGCTTCGGGGGCTTCTTGGAACTAGACTGTCCCCTCGAGCTACCGCCAGGTCGTTTCTTCCCCTTGTCTTTCTCGGACGCCTCGCGCTCCTCTCGCACGTGGGCATCACCATGCTCCGCCCACAATGCTCGATCAAAAACCTCGGCAAAAGTCGTGAGCTTGAACAACTGCACCGCTTTATATATCCACGGCCGAAGTCCCCGCAAAAACCACTCGGCTCGATCCGCGTCATCCTTAACAACATCTGGGACGCAGTCTATGATATGGGAGAACTCCTGCTCGTAGTCCGCCACGGAACGATCCCCCTGTCTCAGTTTGCGGAACTTCTCCTTTAACTTCCGCTTCTCAGTGTCGGGGAAGTAATTTCCAAACATTTCCCTCTTGAACTCCTCCCAGAGCATTGGTTGAAGGTCAGAGGGTCGATCCCGCTTCAACCGCTTCCGCCACACCTTCGCCGCTTTTCCAAGGCAATGGGTGGCGAGATACACCTTGTCTTTCTCCGGGGTATAGAGATCCTCAAAAAGTGTCTCCATTGAGTCAATCCATGACTCCACCATCAACGGCTCCACTTTCTCCCCTTCAAAGATTGGTGGGTTGAACTTCTTGAGTCTGATAAGAGCCGTCAACGAGCGCTCTCGCTCCATCTCCTCGACCGCCGCATCGGGTATCGCCGAACCCGAAGCCGCCGGAGGAGCACTTGCTGGCGGGGGATATGCCTCCGCCGGAGCTGCCGCAATGCCCACACCCTCTGTCACGTCCCGCTATCGCCTATTTGGTCGATCCGGGCCCGCGCACAGACGCCGAACGAACAGCACCTCCTCTGTTCGCCCAAGGCTCAACAACAACGAGTACATGTATAAAGAAATAAATAATTCCCAGGAGCACATTTCAATATACATGGCTTGCACGAAGGCAAGCAACAACCACAAGTGATAGTAAACTAACTGTACAATGAAATTCACTGTAATTTAAAACTTTACACAACAGAACTTGTAACTAAAACATTTAGTTATATACATGTTTTCTAATATATTCATTTACATGTCTCTGTACATCAAAATGGATGATACATGAACTCAAAATGGTAATTGCTAAACTCTGGTGTCAGCTAGCTAAGCTGCAGGGCTCTTGCCACGATCCTCGGCCTCAAACCTCGCACTGGAACCTGTATGGTTAGTGGTGTGAGAACTACAAGAAAGTTCCCAGTGGGTTCGGCTGCCGACTTCGCCGACTCACCCACTAGGTCTACTCAGGCATATGTAGGCAAGAAAAGTAAGCAGATAGTAACCAACTATAACATGTAACTACTACAATGCCTGTACAAAGCTGAAAGAAGTAACAGATATGAAAACTGTAAATATGCATGCATGCTTTTCATTAACTTTACCCAATCTTTTGGTTAACTCTCTGGTTAACAGCTGGACAAGTACGTTAGTCCTGGGGCAAGTACGTTAGCCCATAAATTTACCCAATTCAGTGGTTAACCCTTTGGTTAACAATAACTCACCAACAAAATCCCTCACGGGCCCTAAGCTGCCTCCCGATGGGACCGTCTGTCGGACAAGTACGTTAGTCCTGGGGCAAGTACGTTAGCCCAACAAGTGACTACTCCGGAGCTCACTGCCTGGGGGGAGCGACCACCACCAAGCTAAGAAAACAGACTAGTGAGTAAGATCTGATCCCCTTTTAGAGGATTCAACTGACAACAATGTCACCATTTAACTCTAACTAGTTCTTTATACTAGTTTCATAATTACATTTCTCGATGCTAACCAAATCTCTAGTCATGATGTCACCAAGTTTACTATTGTCTTGGTCAATGCATTCATAGGGTTCTATGTCCACAATCTAAGGTTCACAAATTCTCATTGTTGATAGGAATTCACATTTTCACTCGCTCAATGCCAAACACCCTATAATGCATGACTACAAATATAAATATGCTCAACGAAGAATTATAGACATAAAAGGTGATTCAAAGAGTTCGGATAGCACCACCCACCTGTAGTGGTGTCAATCAACTAGAATCCACGTCTCGGAAAGCGTCGACGACTATCTCTCGCGACTCCGTGCAAATAGAAGTAGAACGGTCTCTACCGTAATTAGCGCGTCGCCGACCTGTCGGAAAGTCAATTTAGACTCTTGGGCATGTTTACTTTTCACTTATAAAGGATTAGAAAAGATTAAACTAGAGTCATTACTCATATTTTACAAGTTAGCATTTCAATGCTATATTAAGCGGCAACTATAGCCGAAAACCTTCTTTTGGCGATATCTTTGCGTAGGTTCGTCGGATTGCCGAACCGACTTCGCGAACGCGTTTCTTTTACCCTCAATTTGGTTTACACGCGGTCAATTTCGCATTAGGACTTTTATTTTGCAAAAGTGCATTGCCGGGGTCAGTTTTCTCAAAAACACCCATTTCAATGCAATTTCGCAAATACGTTAAGTATTTCAACTCTTTTTAGCCTTAGAATCTCAAAAACACGTAGTGAAATCTGCCCAAATACTCGATTCCATTTTTCTCTCTATTTCATTTTCTTTCTTTTCTTTCTTCTCTTTCTTTTCTTTCCTTCTTTCTTCCTCTTTTCTTTCTTTCTTTCTTGCTGGCCCTGCAGGGCAGCAGCTGCTGCTGCCACTGCTGCTGCTGCTGATTGCTGCAGCTGCTGCTGCTTGCTGCAGCTGCTGCTGCTGCTGCTGCTGCTGGCTAAGCTGCTGCTGCTGCTGCTGGCTAAGCTGCTGCTGCTAATCCAGCAGCTGCTGCTGCTGGCGCATGCTGCTGCTGCTGCTGGCGCATGCTGCTGCTCCTGCGCACTGCTGCTGCTGCTGATGCTCCTGAAGCTGTTGCTGCTGCTTCTGCTAAGGCTGCTGCTGCTGCTGCTGCAGCTCTGCTGCTGAGCTGCTGCTGCTGCTGCTGCTTCTCCTGCTGCTGATCCAGCAGCTGCTGCTGGTACTATTGCTACAATCAGTAGCAGGGAGAGAGGGTAGAGAGGGAGAGATCACAAGGAGAGGGAAAAAAATAGAATTTTACCTCTTTTTCTTTTTCTCTTCTTCTTCTTCTCTTTTCTCTTCTCTTCTTTCTCTTCTTTTCTCCTTCTCTCTCTCTCTCTCTCTCTGTACGTAGGCAGCAAGAAGGGGGATAAGGATGGAGGGGGCTGCCTGGCAGGTTTAGTGGAAATCCACTAAGCCTAGGATATTTACCATTTTGCCCCTCGAGTTAAGTCCGTTTAGTCGCACGGATTAGATACCTTTTGCAGGCTCTTCCGACAGTCCGATTGAGCTCAAATTTGGCAGGAATGTTCATTTTTACTTAACAAGTCCACTGAAATTTTAACATTTCAGTTTCGACCCCGTTTGGTCACTGCGAACTGTTCCGAACTGTAATCTTTATCCGATAACTTCCAGATGCTATTTCTCTCTCTACAGGTGTCAGAAAAATCTGAAACTTCAAATCTAGCCTTATAATAATGTTCCTGACATCTCTGCCAATTTTCATAATTTTCTGACACTGTGCATTTTCTGCTAATTTCTCAGTCCCGTTCTTTACAGAAAATTCCAATTCTTCTGTTTTCGCTCCGATTTCAACACGAACACTTCCAAAACATGCCGAGGGACTTTCACAAGCTACCAGTTTAATTTGGAAGCAATTCCTTTTCATTTTGACATCATTTGAGCCGAATTAGCAATAGAATCGGCTCCAATTTCATTACACGGCAGAAATTTCTCCTTTTTGCACTACCACTTCGCACTGAACACTTCAAAACCCTTTGAAAACACACCCTTGGCTTTTCCGAAACTTCACAATTGATTCGGAGATTCCACAATTTATCCTTACGCCTTACTTTAATTCTTTTAATCAAAGTTAGCGTCGGAAATCTGAAAATTCTCTTTACTCTCTTTACATTTCGTTTCGCGCCCAATTTGCGCCGACACACTTATTTCTCTTTGGAACTCATTCCAATGCATCACAAATCCCTCGGGGATGATGTCCAACTAGCTCAATCCTCACTTTGACCCTCTAGGTCAAAGTTGACATCGCAACTCCAAATTTCCATATGTTACATTCTCCTCCCGTTAACAAAAGTTTCGTCCGCGAAACTTAGATACTTATTACTCCTCATTGCTTAACGGATGGAGATAAATTCCAACACTATTCCAAAGTTTCTCAACTTCATTCCAGAGTATACTGATTTCTCCAATCAGTCTCTACGAACACTTTGTTCGCATTTCCAATCTCAACTCGTCATCGATGCTTATTTTAACAATTCTGACTCATTAATCCATAGGACCGAGCCTTCGCTCTCACAGTCCCAATACACTATCCTTCACTTGGACATGCACATAGGTAAACTATTTGTCTCAATTACCTCAAATCTGTTCAACTTAACTCAACGTCTCTCGCGCACAAGCGGAGACCCAATTATCATTATTGGGCGAAATTCTCATTGGAGAATTCACACATACTCCAACCAGGAGCAATCGAGACCCCAAACCACGCCAAACCCTCGGGTTAGGTCACAACCGCACTCTCAGTGCATCACCGATTTCACGATCCAACACGTGGCATTCCACGTACTCGAGTCTATGCTCGGACTACCATCCTGACCAAAACTCTCCGCCCTACCTGCAGGTATCGGGCCGCTGTCTCTCACAGCTGACTGCGCCTGCCCAATGGGCCCAGGCTCCACAGTCCAAAAAGGGTCCAGGCACGGATCGTCCCCAAGCACTACCCGCCAACATCGTCCTGCACGACATGCTCTACAGAGCTACCCACTCTAACGGCTCTTAAGCACCTAGTGCGAGCCAACAGCCCTAAGAGTGATCCATGGCCCGCTTCACACTTAGCCCTGCTAAAGCGCTACTGCCAATTCACTCTTCAGGCTGATCCACAATCCACGATCTACGGACAACTAACTCAAGTGTCCAACACGATCGCGTCTCTCGCTAGATAGCACTCCTCTAGTGCTCGTTAGGCAACTTAGCCTACGACTATAATACATAAACACAAATTTCCTCAACTGATTTGAGGTACAACTCAATTAACTCGCCAAAACCAGGCGATAATCTAACGACCTCCCAATAGTGACGCCATTACTGTTACGCAACCCATCGGAATATCATCCGACTTCTCAATGTCATGCGTTCTAGCAAATGAGCTACTAATGAATGAATGCAATGCACCAGTGTCAATAATATACGCGATCTAGTACTATAAAGTAAAACAATACCTGCCACGACATCGTCGACCACGGCAGGATCCTCAACCTGAGCTGCAAAGACACGACCACTCGGTGCAGGTCGGGGTGGCTCGTACTGACGCGGCACAAAAGTATGTCCAGCTGACATAGCGGGTGGGGGACCCGCACGCTGCCTCGCAGGCGACTGAACTGAAGCTGTAGGCTGAGCAGATGATGCTCCTCTCGGGCAATCACGACTAATGTGTCCCGGCTGTCCACACTTAAAACATTTACCGTCCTTTTGTGAACAAGCTACCGCTTGATGATTCCCGCCGCAAATCACACATCCCGGGGGTCCCTGATACCTCGACTGGGAACGTGGATACCGAGGGGGCCGTTTAGAGCTCGACTGTCCCCCGGCACCACTAGTGGTCCTTTTCTTTCCCTTTTCCCTTTCTCGTTCTCTTTCAAACGATTCGCGTTCCTCACGCGCAATCGCATTTCCGCGCTCCACCCAAAGCGCTCGATCCAGAACCTCCTCAAATGTCTTTAACTTTAGAGCACTAATTATCTTAAATATTTCAGGCCGTAACCCCCGCTCGAAGTAATCTGCTCTATCTCGATCGGTATGCACCATCCCGGGTACACAGTTCACCAAATGAGTGAACTCCCGTTCGTACTCCCGTACCGAACGGTTCCCCTGTCTCAACTTCCTAAAATCTTCCTTCATCTTTCTTCTATCGCTATCTGGGAAGTACTCCATGAATACGATCTCTCTAAACTCCTCCCAGGTAATCGATGAAGTGTTTAGACCTCGGCTTTTCTTGGCCTTTTGCCACCAGATCTGGGCATCCTTCTCAAAACAGTGCGCTGCTAAATGAACCTTATCCTTTTCCAGGGTATATATATCCTCAAACAAGGCTTCCATCGATGTGAACCACGTCTCTAATACCCAAGGATCGGCTTCTTTCCCGTCAAACATCGGCGGATTAAACCGCATGAACGCCGTCAGTACTGATAAGGATCGCTCGTGCTCGGCCTTTGTCGCGGCCGAATCAGAACTAGAAGGCCCAGAGACCACAGGAGGAATAACAACTGGAGGAGGGGGCACTACCACTGGCGAATCCGGGATAGGTACATCCTGACTCCCAGAAGCTGTTGTCGTCGCCTGTTGCGACACCAAATTCTGTAGCTTTTTCATATTTTCCTCCTGTCTCTGTATAGCTCCGACTAACGCGCTCACCTGAGCACGCAACTCCTGAACCTCATCAGACCCAGACTGCTCTGGCACCTCAGAAGGTGATGCCGGAGTGGATCTCGTCGCACGTCGCGGTGGCATTTCTCCTGAAACGAACCATTTACATTAGTAACACAAACCAATCAGGCGAAAGCAATCAAGCGTATTTATACTCAACCCTTAGCTTCATGTTGTGGCCATTCAACATAACTCCTTAGGTTGTGTATAGACAACACTTGGATCAGCCCCTAATGAACATTAGAGACTTACTAACAACTAACCCAATTCATTCAGCTTTCGCTATCATTAGATTCACGCCACTCGCGTTCCTAGTCCCTAGGTTTCCATTCCTAAGTCCCCTAGGTCATCCTAGACTTTCACTATCACTTGCTCTGATACCACTTTATCTGTCACGTCCCGCTATCGCCTATTTGGTCGATCCGGGCCCGCGCACAGACGCCGAACGAACAACACCTCCTCTGTTCGCCCAAGGCTCAACAACAACGAGTACATGTATAAAGAAATAAATAATTCCCAGGAGCACATTTCAATATACATGGCTTGCACGAAGGCAAGCAACAACCACAAGTGATAGTAAACTAACTGTACAATGAAATTCACTGTAATTTAAAACTTTACACAACAGAACTTGTAACTAAAACATTTAGTTTTATACATGTTTTCTAATATATTCATTTACATGTCTCTGTACATCAAAATGGATGATACATGAACTCAAAATGGTAATTGCTAAACTCTGGTGTCAGCTAGCTAAGCTGCAGGGCTCTTGCCACGATCCTCGGCCTCAAACCTCGCACTGGAACCTGTATGGTTAGTGGTGTGAGAACTACAAGAAAGTTCCCAGTGGGTTCGGCTGCCGACTTCGCCGACTCACCCACTAGGTCTACTCAGGCATATGTAGGCAAGAAAAGTAAGCAGATAGTAACCAACTATAACATGTAACTACTACAATGCCTGTACAAAGCTGAAAGAAGTAACAGATATGAAAACTGTAAATATGCATGCATGCTTTTCATTAACTTTACCCAATCTTTTGGTTAACTCTCTGGTTAACAGCTGGACAAGTACGTTAGTCCTGGGGCAAGTACGTTAGCCCATAAATTTACCCAATTCAGTGGTTAACCCTTTGGTTAACAATAACTCACCAACAAAATCCCTCACGGGCCCTAAGCTGCCTCCCGATGGGACCGTCTGTCGGACAAGTACGTTAGTCCTGGGGCAAGTACGTTAGCCCAACAAGTGACTACTCCGGAGCTCACTGCCTGGGGGGAGCGACCACCACCAAGCTAAGAAAACAGACTAGTGAGTAAGATCTGATCCCCTTTTAGAGGATTCAACTGACAACAATGTCACCATTTAACTCTAACTAGTTCTTTATACTAGTTTCATAA
>NW_017890598.1:13621-44713 GCF_001540865.1 Ananas comosus
TAGCACCCCACATGACACTGGGCGGCCGACGATCTATGTCATTGTGCATCAGAGGAGCTGCGGCTGTGCTTTGCGTCAGCATTTGGGTAAGCACATTTTCTCTCATGCACTAGCACTCTACCAGGGGTGCACATTACGTCGCGTCAGGCCTTCTCAACCATGTCTAATATATGCAGAGGCTTTGCTCAAATCATGCCATCATCCGCATCTTCACATTACTTCTACCTAAAGTGCATCAACAACTATATAGAATAACAATACATTCACGCTCAACCGAGAACTACCACCATCTGATGGGGCCCACCGGGGGCCAAGCCAGCAGAATTTCCAATGAGTTTTGCAACGCCTACACCCACTCTTGTAGTCCTTAGTGCTGCTCTCGGTGAATTTCTTTGGGACTTATTTAGATGCTTCGTTCCCTACCTGTGCGGCCACAAACGCAAACCATTAATTAGCCATTTTGCCCTTGAACTTTAACTCTTTGACTTTCGTGAACGTTAGATTCGAACGCACCCAACCGCGTCGGAAATACCCCCAATTAGGTTTCTAGAGGTCAATTGCCACATTAGAAACCTCTCCATGGACAAAAGCCCCATTTGGGTGCCCCTACCTCCAACACATGTATCAACCTCAGCGGTTTCGCCATCATCAAGATCAGCAAAAAAGTAGCCTTTTTTTTTCAAATCTACACCTCAATAGTCCATGTCAGATTACATTCTTAGCCTTTCCAAATCCTAGTTTCGGATTTCACCATTAAGAGTGTTCCAGAGCTCACCCTATTAGCAATAACTACGGCTTTGACTCTCAACGACAAAAGAAAAGCTTTCCAAAACTACTAGAGCGATCACTTAAAACTCATTCTCTAGGTTATTCAAACCATTTGTCTAGGGTTTTAACTTTACAATTAGTCGGTTCCAAAGCTTAACCTCAACTTTCCTTTCTCAACGCTACAGAATGAAAGAGAAGGAGTTTCCTTCTTCGACTTCTCTTCTTCTGCCTTCACTGTTCTCCTCTTCTTTTCCTTTTCTATCTTCCTGTCCTTTAGATCCACCGCTTTCTTCTTCCTCTTTGTCCTTCTAGCCAGAGAGAGAGGGATAGAAGAACGTGTGAGTGTAGAGGTACCGTGATTCCTAAAACATGAAGTTACCGCTGTACATTTGGTTAGACCCGAGCCAATTGAAGGTTCCGGTTGAAGTCGGTGAAGTTCGGCAAGCATGCCGGCGCGATTCGGTGCGCGTCCGCGCCGGACTGGACCCACAGAAAGGCCTCTGTCCGCCTGCACTATCCGAACCACTTAGCGGGGACGAAAGAGATGAAAACTGCATCGAAAAACTGTTTAGAGTCTCCCCGGTCGGATTTGAAATGAATCCCGCCCAGGCTCAACCACGACGCAGCGAAAACGGAGCAAAAAACGGTGAAAAAGCTCGAAATCTGGCTAATCTGGCAAATGCTAAATTTGGTCCTTCGGGGACCGTCTCTCACTGCTGGACCGGTCTTAGAGCGAACGAAAAACCCCCCAAGTTTGGTACGCTCTTCGCCAAGTTGGAGAAGTAGAGGAATTATGTGGAAATCGATTACAAACATATGAAGGGATTAAGAGAGCATTTCTCTCATGACTCTTTCTCTAATTTCATCATCACTCCCTCACATTTCTCTCTCGACCTCTCTATCATCTCTAAAAGTAAACTAAAGCAAAGGAGAATACAACAAAAGGACCCAAAAAAACAACGACGAAAGAAGGAAAAGAAGAAGGAGAAAGAAGAAACGGAAATAAAAGGATCAAAAGAGGTGGAACTTCAGCCATCTTCACTCTCTCTTGGATTGGAGCCAACACAACAGACAAGGTAAACAGCCTTAGTGCTTAACTTAATGGTAAAATTACTGAGCTTCGGGTTTTAAATCCCCCTCTATAAAATGGACCTTAGTGGATCTGCTTTGGATCTTAAACCTAAATTATCTAGAGCTCTTGAATTTGGAGCCCTACATGGGGAATTTTTATCTAATTGCAACCCGCTCCGGGTTAAAAATGGGATTTGTTGTAAGTATTTGGTGATCTATTTTGCAGTGTCGGAAACTAAATTGTTATGTCCACCAGAACCCAAGCGTAGGAAGCGAACGGTGTCTCGATTCGTCGGAACGCGGAGTGCTACGTTCCGAACTCCACGAAATCAAAGTGTCTCGTAGGGTTCATATTGAGCCTGGGGAGTCAAGGCACCAGAAAAACATATCCATAAATCGGGGATGGATCCCGGAGCATCGTAAAGAAAGCCGAAGACCTTAATCTCAAACGGAATATCGCGAAGCGGAGGAGTCGAGAGTCAATTGGAGGTCAGATAACAAAGGTGAATAGGTCGAGCCGAGCAAGCACACAAAGACGTAGGCCCGACGGAGGCGTGGGAGTGACGAACAGCATCGGGAACATCTGAAAAGGTGGGGGTGTCTATCCGACACCGAATCGAAGCTCCTTTGTTCGAGTAAATACAGTATGTCATATTATCACTATATATGCCGTTATTATGCAAATTATAAAGGATATAGTGTATAGTTACATTTTCTATTTTCTTGCATGCATGTATAGTTGGGTCAGAATAATTATAACACGAACTTACACTTAAAATCAAAGAAAATAGCCACAACACTGATGAAAATTAAGGTTGAGACACAATGAGGACCATGATGATAAGAGAAATAAAAGAACTTGCGGACTTGATAATTGAAACTAGTGACATGTAACTAGTGTAATGAATGATTGCATGGCTATCGGCACTATTAGCAATATGATGCATGTTGGCTTATAGAACATATATGCTAGATGAAATGAATGCTAACCTAGTTGTTAATTATGAGATTATGAGCATGTGGCATCTAAACCTAGTGTCGTGAACGCTAGGATAGATCGATGTGGCATAACATAAGTTTGTTTAAACCCATCACAAGACCTGACATAATCACCAACAACGTGTCCGTGGACCCTAGACGTATTAAATCATAGAACCCTAAGGTGAAGCATGCATTCGAGATTTAGTGATGGATTGAGAGACACTTAAACACCACCAACAACTAGGCAACCACAATAGCGAGGCATCAATAGGACTGGAACCATATAAGTGAACACGATTAACCCTACGTTAGACAGAAGGTATCCGGAGCACTTGTCGACCCATGAACAACGGGGTAGCTCACTGTAGCAGGGGTAGCTCTTCTCCTGTGAGAAATTTGAGGCGGGGTAGCTCTTTACGTATTGACGGGGTACTCTTACCTATGAGGCGGTAGGCTCTTTACCGTCCGAGCCGGGTAGCTCTTGACCTATAGCGGGTAGCCTCCATGGACTTAAAGGAGTTTGAATAGAGTCGGGGTGAAAGAGCGGGGTAGCTTCTTGGCCCTTAGGCCATTTGAGTCATTAGTTTGGGCGATGACGGGTAGCTCTTCACCTATTAGACTTGAGATTCTGAATATCGGGTAAGAGCGGGGTAGCTCTTTACGCTATAGTGTTAAGTTGTGAGACGGGTGAGACAAGGGCGGGGTAGTCCTTCCCTCCATGTGTGAGATCTTAGGCGGGTAGCCTAGTGGATTTGGTAATGACATGAATAGCCATAAGTGATTTGCATTAACCCTGATTAGACATAGTGTATATTTTAGTGGAACTGCATAACTGTGTCCGTATTTTGTATTCATTACATCGTTGAAGCATATTATCATGATATAAGGCTTATTGCTAGTTGATATTTCATGCTTCTTGGCATTTGATGGCACAATCATCATACGTTGCAGTTCAATATCACTATCTCTCTATCTATCTATCTGTGGCCAGCTAGACCCTAGTGAAGACGCGTGAGTCGGCGGGTCCGAACCCCTGGGAACTATATTTATATAGATCTCACCCCGTGTGGTTTTGCGGTACAGGTACACATGTGAGCGACTCGGCAGCTGATTCGCGGTTAAAGGCGATAGCGCCCTAGTTAGCTAGTAGAGCTTTCCTATTTGACTAGAGCAACCTCGTGTGCATGGCTTATGATGACATGATGTATTTTGGAGTAGCTAGCATTATATATATTATTTGATATGATATGTATTCATTTTGAAAGCTTAAATGTAATCAGTTGTATTAAAGGTGAATGGAGTAAATTTTAATGTCAGAATGTGATGTGAAAGTAGATAGTGTATTCTCTCTTATTTCACATTTTTATACTTGTATGCTTCTCGTTGGTAATGTTCGACACTGGTTTGTGGGCCAATCAGTAATTGTTGGATATGTATGTATTCAAGTTAATTTCCTGGAATGTTGTAACATGATCCGCTGTGTTGTAGCCTTGGGCGGACAGGGGAGGTGCTGTCGCGTTCGGCGTTGTCGACGCCGCCGATCGGACCAATATTGTAGCGTCTCGGGGCTTGACAATTAAAATGGTATCAAGAGCGAGTTTAAGAGAAAGCAAAGAGGAAGTCTAGGGTTGACCTAGAGACCTAGACGGATAACCTTAAGGCTATAGGTGCGTGAGTGACGTGAACCTATGCGTGTGTGCGGAGTTGATTCGATTGGGTCGAAGTTGTTGATAGTATGTTTTCTATAGTTACTTCAAGACGATTCAAGTGTATTGATCTTGACTGAAGTGTTGTGTTGGCAGCCGACAACATGACACTAACAGTTTAGAATAGTACATCTTGTGCTTCCCCTAATTTCGATGTTGAGATCCGCGTTGTATCGTAATTGCGCGAGTTTAAAACGGGTTAAGCATGATTAACCAAAATGTTTTTGCGTTTCAGAGGCTGATGTTGAGCCGAGACCGTAACGCGTAGATCCGTTCGGCCGACCGTCGCGTGGTGCCAGAGCAGCTGGACATCCGGTGGCGCCAGAGCCTGCTGGGCCTAGAGAGGTGCAGGGATTACGAGCGGGCAAGTTACCGCGCTAACCAGATCAGGTCGAGCGGCTCCAGGAACTTTTGGAGCGCCAGGTGGCGGCGGCCGCCGACGGCAGTGAAAAGGCCTGTGGTCCGCCCCGTGCCTGGTCGCGGCGCTAATGTGGCTGAGGTGTAAATATGAGAATTTGAGTTGCGATGGTCACTTTGGAAACGATCTAAGAGGGTCCAAAGCTGAGGATTGCCAGTTGGACATCAACCCCGAGGATTTGTGATGCATTGGAATGATTCCAAAGAGAAATAATGTTCGCCGCAAATGGGCGCCGAAAACGAAATCTGTAAAGATAGTAAAGAGAATTTTCCCAGATCCGAACGTAACGTTTGATTAAAAGAATTAAAGTAAGGCGTAAAGGATAAATGGAATCTCGAATCAATTGTGAAGTTTCGAAAAGGCAAGGGTGGTGTTTTCAAAGGGTTTGAAAGTGTTCCATGGCGAGTGGTATTTGCAAAAGGCAGAAATTCTGCTTCGTCCTAAGAAATCTGGAGCCGATTCTATTGTAATGATCGCTCAAATGATGTCAAAATGAAAAGGAATTGCTTCCAAATTAACTGGTAAGCTGTGAAAGTCCTCGGCTGTTTGGAAGTGTTCGTGGGTTGAATCCGGAGGCGAAAAATCAAAGAATTCTGAAATTTTCTGTTAAAAGAACGGGACTGAGAAATTAGTCAGAAAAGCACAGTGCAGAAAATTATGAAAAATGGCAGAGATGTCAGGAACATTATTATACAAACCAAAAAACTAATTATATATGAGAGAAACATTAACAACTGACAACACCTTAAGAGAGAATAGCATCTGGAAGTTCACGGATAAGATATACAGTAGAAAAAAAAAACAGTTCGAGAGACAGTGACCAAACGGGTCGAAACTGAAATGTTTATAAATTCAGTGATCTGTAAGTAAAAAAAACAAAACAATTACACAAAAAGCAAATTTGAAACTCAAATACGGAAACAGAGATCGAAACATAGCAAAAAAAAGGATATAAATCACGTGCACAAACTAAACCAACACATTAACTACGAAGGAAAGGACAAAATGGTAAATATCCTAGGCTTAGTGGATTTCCACTAAGACTGCCAGAAAACAGAACACCCTACAAACAATACAATATACTCAAAACAACACAACCAATATACTTCTGCCTACGTACAGAGAGAAGAAAGAAAAGAAGAAAAAAGAGAAAAGAAAAAGAAGAGAAGAAGAAAAAAGAAGAAAGAAAAAAAAAGAGGATATAAATTCTAATAATTTATCAACAAACCAACTCGCTTTGATCTCTCCCTCTCTACCCTCTCTCCCTGCTACTGATTGTAGTCAATATACCAGCAGCAGCGTGCTGGATCAGCAGGCAGCAGAAGCAGGAAAGCAGCATCAACAGCTCAGGAGCAAGCTGCAAGCAGCAGCAGCAGCAGCCTTAGCAGAACAGCAGCAACAGCTTAGGAGGCATCAGCAGCAGCTAAGCAGTCGCAGGAGCAGTCAGCATGCGCCAGCAGCAGCAGCAGCATGCCAGCAGCAGCAAGCTTTGCGGATTAGCAGCACAGCTTAGCCAGCACAGCAGCAGGCAGACTTAGCCAGGCAGCAGCAGCAGCACAGCAGGCTGCAGCAAGCAGTCAGCAACTGCAGCAATCAGGCAAGCAGGCAGCAGTGGCAGCAGCGAGCTGGCTGCTGCTGGCCAGCAAGAAGTAAAGAAGATAAAGAGGAAGAAAGAAGGAAAGAAAAGACTAAGAGAAAAATAAAGAAAGAAAATGAAATAGAGATGAAAAATGGAATCGAGTATTTGGGCGAGATTCACTACGGTTTTTGAAGATCTAAGGCTAAAGAAGAGTTGAAATACTAACGTATTGCGAAATTTGCATTGAATAGGTGTTTTTGAGAAAACGACCCGCAATGCCACTTTGCAAATAAAAAGTCACTAATGCGAAATTGACCCGCGTGTAAACCAAATTGAGGTAAAGAAACGCTTCGCGAAGTCGGTTCGGCAATCCGACGAACCTACGCATAAGATATGCCAAAAGAAGGTTTCGGCTATCACTTTGCCGCTTAATAGTACATTGAAATCTAACCTGTAAAATATGGTAATGACTCTAGTTTAATCGTTTTCTCATCCTTTATAAGTGAAAAGTAAACATGCCCAAGAGTCTAAATTGACTTTCCGACAGGTCGCGACGCCTACATTACGGTAGAGACTCAGTTCTACTTCTATTCTGCACGGAGTCGCGAGAGATAGGTCGTTCGACGCTTTACCAGACGTTATTCTAGTTGATTGCACCACTACAAACAGTGGGTGGGCTATCCGGAACTCTTTGAATCACCTTTTATGTCGATAACTCTTCGTTGAGCATATGTATATTTTGTAGTCACGCATTAATAGGGTTTGGCATTGAGCGGTCGAAAATGTGATGTCCTAATCAACAATGAAGAATTTGTGAACCTTAGATTGTGGACATAGAATCTATGAATCATTGACCAAAGACAATAGTAAAACTTGTGACATCATGACTAGAGATTTCTGTTAGCATCGAAAATGTAATGACACTAGAGTTAGTGTGATGTAAAGAACTAAAGTGATGTAAAGAATGATGAAAATGACAATGTTGAAAGTTAAAGTAATGTGGGGAATAAAGAATATAATTGCTAGAGTTAGCAAAAGTAAAAGAAATGTAAAGAATGTGATTGCATGAGTTTGCAACCTAAAGTGATGTAAAGAACACTAGAGCTAGTGTAAAGTCAAGATTGAACTTATAAATCCTTTGAGTTAAGGATTCGATCATACTTGCTATGAGTTCCGTGCTCGAAGGTGGTCGCTCCCCCTCGGGCGATGCGCTCCGGAGTTATGCATCCGGGTTGGAGTAGACCCGTAAGGACGGTCCTAGCTGGTGAGTTCCTGCGATGATGGACTTAATGTGAAGCAAGTTAATGTGGCGAAACCCCCGGGTTAGCCTTGAGATTAAAAGAATAAAGAGCAAAGAACAAAGTGTAAAGAACAAAGAACAAAGAGTAAAGTAAAAAGAGTAAAGAAATTGCATAATCTGCATTTATTCAATGTTGAGCATATCCCTTGCTTTTGTTCAGGCATATTAGCATCATGTTATAGATTGGTTACTAAATCTTGCTTATCCTTTCTATTATGCCTGAGTTAGTCCTAGTGGGAAAGTCGGTGATGTTGGGGCCGAACCCATTGGGAACTTTGTTGTAGTTCTCACCCCACTATTTCCACAGAGCCGGGATCGAGTGAGCCGGCGAGCGACCGCGGTAAAGGTATCGCACCGTAGACAGAGGCCACCGGAGTTGGGTTACATTTTGTTAGTAGTTACCCCTTTTATCATCTTTTGTATTTGATGATTTAAGATGTTGATGTATAAAGCAAAGTAAAGAAAAGAATGTATGTTCATTTTGAGGTAAATGTGATGTAAAAGAAATGATGAAAGAACGTAAAGATTTTGGATGTTCAAGTTGGATTGATACAATGTATATGATCTAAAATGAATCATATTACTTGTGAATGTTTAGTTTCCTTTTTCTTTCACTAATGGCTATTGCTTACCCTCGTGTAAGCCGTTTGTGTATNATTTTGAGGTAAATGTGATGTAAGAAAGAAATGATGTAATGAATGTAAGAATTCGATAAATTACTAGATGAATGCAATGCATATGATCTAAAATGAATCATATTACTTGTGAATGTTTAGTTTCCTTTTTCTTTCACTTATGGCTGTTGCTTACCCTCGTGTAAGCCGTTTGTGTATGTTTCCGCTAGTGCAATTCTTGTTTGAATTTTGTACATGTGATGAGCCTTGGGCGGATAGGGGAAACTCTGTCCGTTCGGCGTCTGTTTGACGTGCTCGGGTCGGGCCAAATTGGCATCGATCCCGGGGCGTGACAGGACCGGTCCCCGAGAGCCAAATCTGGAAAGGTGCAGATTTCTGCACAGCTTGCTCTCACGGGTCCGTTGCAATGCACTTTTGGTGTTTTTAACTTCTTCGACTTTTCTGAAGCATACCCACTCGACAATGAGTCGATTCTGAGCGAAGTCCAACTCTCGAATTTCGAGAATTCACTTCCTTATAGTTATGGTATCTAGAAGTTATTGTGGTAGATTACTTCATGAATATCCATGTATTATGAGGTATTTGTGGATTATTGGAAACCCTAGGGGTCAAATTGGGGTTTTGCTAAGTATGAGATCTAATTAGGGTTTGATCTCTTGTAGCCCTAATTGGAGAGTAAACCAACATGTTGGGAGACTCGGATCGAAGTTCCAACGAGTCTATGCTAAGATATTGAGGAAAAATCCCGTTTCGGCTTCGTTTGCCGTGGTCGAGGGAAATTGGCGACTATAAATCACGAGATTTGGATCATAGCCTTCCGGCATCCCTATGAGGTGGATGGTGCTATCCGAAATAGTTGAATCTCCTTTTATGTCTAAAAGTCACCATTTGAGCATATATGTGTATATTAGGATTCATGCATTGCCTATGAGAATGTATGAGTATATTTCTTGCATACTTTTAGTATAAAGATGCATATGAGTTGAGAATGAGATATTGAACATTGAACAATTGTAAACCCTATAGATGTATGAATTAAGATATGAATCGAGACATGAACTAGTCAAGTTAGAGAACATGGTGACATTGTGACAATTGAACGATATAGCACCTTGTGGCATTGAATGCGAGAGAATGAGACACCTTGTGTGTTATGGCATTAGTGAACATGGCATCCTCAGAGTTGTGGATTGGATCATACTCACCTATAAGTCTTGGCTTGAGGGCGGTCGCTCCCTCTCGAGCGATGAGCTTCGGAGTAGTCATCACTCGGTTGTAGTTTCCCCAGAGGACGGTCCCGTCGGGTTGTAGCGAGTATCTCCCCAATAGTAAGGATTTGAGTTGGTGACGTTTGGGGCGAAACCTATGGGTTAGCCGAGAAGATTGGGTATTGAGAATGGTAATCGGCATGCATCATGAGCATCATATATTGAGTAGCATTTTTGTTAAGGCATAGTAACTGCATTTGATTAGAAATGACTATCTATCTATCTATCTGTCTAGTCTTTCTTCTACATATGCCTAGTTTAGACCTAGTGGAAAAGCCAGCGGGGTCGGCGGTCGAACCCACTGGAAACTTTTTTGTAGTTCTCACCCCACCACTTTTACAGATCCAGGTCCGAGTGAGGCGATCGAGGATCGCGGTAAGGGTATCGCACCCTAGATAGTGGCTACTCGAGTATAGTTCATACCATGTTGTTATCATCTTTTATATATGATGAACAAGGCTATAAAAATGTATAAATGATATAAAAGACTTATGTTTTGAGAATGATGATGATCATGTGATGTATAAATGGAAGAAAAGAATGAATGAATGTAAATTATAGTATGCATGTATTTGATTAAATGTAATCATGATACTTGTATGGCTGTAATAGTTGTAGAACTTTCACTTTGGTCGTTGCTTGCCTTCATGCAAGCCATGTATATTTATGTTTTCGCTTGCACAAAAGTATATACATGTTGATACTTGTGTTGAGCCTTAGGCGGACAGGGAAGGCGCTGTCCGTTCGGCGTCTGTTGACGTGCCCGAACCGACCAAATCGGCGGTCCCGGGGTGTGACAGCGATTATCAAATGGCCACTATTACTATTATCTTATTGTACTTTAGCGACAATTATTTTAAAATACATATTTTTATCGACTAATATTTATATATTAAATATAATCTAACCCAATCTCAAACCTATCCGAACCGAACCCAACACCCTCTCTCTATCGCGACCTCATTCGCTCGCGATACTAGGGCTCGCGAGTGCCCCATTCTCTCCCTCCCCGTCCTGTCACGCCCCGAGACCGCTACCAATTTGGTCCAGTCCGGGCGCGTCGAACAGACGCCGAACGGACAGGACCTCCCCTGTCCGCCCAAGGCTAACCAGCTGATCATGAATAAGAATTTACCGAGGAATCAATTCATAAATACACGATCACAAGGAGCACTACCAGTGCTAACAAATCATGAGCAAGATACAAGTATGAGGCATACAAGTAAATAAAGAGAGAAAGCTCTATCTATTACATTCATTCAATTTAATACATTTAATACCATCTTTTACATTCTTCCAAAACATATGTACAAGCACTCAAACCTCACCCTATACAACATCTACTCTCAAACATAAATACAAGGTAGAGCTAATGCAAAAAGGAAGGTAGCTAATGCAATTAGGGCGCTAGGCCCTTACCGCGATCCTCGCGCTCGCCTGGGACGCTCGAACTCGGACCTGAAAAGAGTGGGGTGAGAACTATCTTCCATAGTTCCCAGTGGGTTCGGCCGCCTACTCCGCCGGTCTCCCCACTAGGTCCAAGTGGGCACGAGTAGATAAACAGATAGATAGATATGAAAGCTGTAGAAACAAATAGTAAACTACTCTACTATGCCGGAATCATGAATATAATGGATGCATGCACAATGAAATAGATAATCAACTAGCTCTTCATATGTCCAAGAAGTAAAGCTATTTACTCGTTCATTAACCTCGTGGCTCATTCAGGATTCCGCCTACTACTCATATAGCCGTCTCGATACTACGAATCCGAGACCGTTTGCGGGACCCCACATAGGCTATCCCTCGAGACCCCAAATAGGCTATACCTATCGCACGGGACCCCACATAGGCTATCCCTCGTGACCGACTCCGGAGCGCACTACTTGTGTGGAGCGACCATCACAAGTTGGGAGCAGACAATGAGTATGATCCAATTCTCCCACCTCAAGGGTGCCCTATCCTCTAGGATTACTATCACCATAGTCAATGGGTTCCATATACGCTACAACTCACACATGCCACTCGTTCTTTGTTTACTAACAACTAGATGCCACTCGTTCTTTTGTTTAAAAGAACTAGAGCATCTTATATTTTGTGCAACTTTGTCGTAATGTGTCACGCCCTGCCCCGAAACCACTACCAATTTGGCACGATTCGGCCGCGGCGGCGCGCCGCCGAACGGACAGCACCTCCCCTATCCGCCCAAGGCTCAGCAACAGGAATGTGTACAAGAATTTACCCAGGAAATTAAATTCTAAGCATACACATTCACAAGGGCACGAACAGTGCCAATGTCACGCCCCGGGACCGATGCCAATTTGGCCCGACCCGAGCACGTCAAACAGACGCCGAACGGACAGAGTTTCCCCTATCCGCCCAAGGCTCATCACACGTACATTTTCATCGTTAGAGAAAAGCACTAGCGGAAACATATACAAACAGCTTACACGAGGGTAAGCAATAGCCATAAGTGAAAGAAAGGAAAACTAAACATTCACAAGTAATATGATTCATTTTAGATCATATACATTACATCCATCTCTTACATTTAAGATTCTTTGCTGTTCTTACATAATCTCATCATTTCTTTCTTACAACACATTTACCTCAAAATAAGCTTTACATTCTTTCTTTACATCACAAATCATCAAATACAAAAGATGATAAAAGGGTGTCTACTAACAAAATGTAAACCCAACTCTGGTGGCCTCTGACTAAGGCGCGATACCTTTACCTCGGTCGCTCGCCGGCTCGCTCGGTCCCGGCTCTGTGGAAATAGTGGGGTGAGAACTACAACAAAGTTCCCAGTGGGTTCGGCCTCAACATCACCGACTTTCCCACTAGGACTAACCCAGGCATAATAGAAAGGATAAGCAGGATATAGTAACCAATCTACAACATGATGCTAATATGCCTGAACAAAAGCAAGGAATATGCTCAACATTAATAGATGCAGGTTATGCATGTTCTTTAGTTCTTTTCACTTTACTCTTGCTTCTTTATTCTTTGTTCTTTGCTCTTTAATCATTAAGGCTAACCCGGGGGTTTCGCCACATTAACTTGCCTCACGCTAAGTCCATCATCGCAGGAACTCACCAGCTAGGACCGTCCTTTCGGGTCTACTCCAACCCGGATGCATAACTCCGGAGCGCATCGCCCGAGGGGGAGCGACCGCCCTCGAGCACGGAACTCAACAGCAAGTCTGATCATATCCTTAACTCAAAGGATTATAGTTCAATCTTGACTTTACACTAGCTCTAGTGTTCTTTACATCACTTTATGTTGCAAACTCATGCAATCACATTCTTTACATTTTCATTACTCTTGCTAACTCTAGCATTCTTGCTCCTTACTTTTCTCGTTCTTATTGCCCCACTTTACTTTGCTTTACGCATTGTCATTTTTATCATTCTTTTCATCACTTTGGTTCTTCACATCACACTAACTCTAGTGTCTCTTTACTTTACATTTTCAAATGCCACTCGATCTATGTCATGTGCCACTCGGTTCCTTTGCTCACTTTGGGTGCTCACATTTTCTCTCATGCATACATCTAGGGTTTTCGACATTCATTTGGTTCTCAACCATCTCATTATGCAAGTTGTGCTCACAATCATGCAATCATCACATTTCATCATTACTTTACCCTAATATGCATGCAACAATATATAGAACATATGCTCAAAGAATGACACATTAGGCATAGAGAGAATTTCAATGAGTTTGAGAAGCACCACCCACCTC
This sequence comes from Ananas comosus, assembly GCF_001540865.1. NCBI lineage: Eukaryota > Viridiplantae > Streptophyta > Magnoliopsida > Poales > Bromeliaceae > Ananas > Ananas comosus. The sequence goes on from NW_017890598.1 coordinate 27,095, forward strand.
GTAGGCTTTCAAAGGTGCTCCGATGATTTTCTTGGGACCTTTAGACGCTTCGTTCTTTACCTGCGGCAAAACGAACCCTTATTAGGCCATTTTGCCCATAACTTTTCATACACTTTTCGAAATGCTATTCCGAGCGCACCAACGCGTCGGAAATACCCCCAATTAGGTTTTTAGAGGGTCAATTGCACTTAGAAACCCTCATGAGCAAAAGCCCCAATTTGGGTGCCCTAGCTCCAATGTATATCAAAACCTAGGGTTTGATCTCATTGGGAAGCAAAAGTAGCTTCATTATACTCTAAATAATCCATTAGAACCCTTCTTAGGCTTCCCAAATCTCTAGTTTGGATTTCACCATTAGAGGTGGTCCAAGCTCACCTATATAGCAAATCTAGGTTTTGATCTCTAAAGAAGCAAAAGAAAGCTTCAAAAGACTCTAAAAGCTCCATAAAAACCATTTCTAGGTTTATTCAAACCCATTTCTAGGGTTTTACTACATTAGGGTTCAAAGCTTACCTTGTAAGCTCTCCTTTCTTGCACTAGAGAGGAAGGAGATGGAGCCTCTTTGCTCCAAAAGCTTGCTTCTTCACCTTCTTCTCCTTCTTTTCCTTCTCTTCTTCCTTTCTTTCCTTCTTCTTCTTCTCCTTCTTTGTCTTCTAGAGAGAGAAAGGGAGGAGTGAGTGTGAGAGGGTGAGAAATGAGAGAAATTTCTCATTTACCCCCATACTATACTCAATGGGTTGCAAAATTGCTATTAAACCCCTCAACTTTCACTTTAATGCACTACCCGAACTGGGCAGTTCGCGCAGGCAGAGACCGGTCTCCCCGAGCAGGGACCGGTTCCCGAACGTTGTCCCAGCGCAGCCAGAGCTGCTGCGCGCAGAGCAACCGGTCTCTCCTTATGGGACCGGTCTCTGGGGGACCGGTCTCTCAGGCAGAGACCGGTTCCCGAGAGCTATCCTTCCAGGACTTAGCCGATTTTTCGGCTGTCTCATTCTGTACGCGTTCGGGGACCGGTCTCTCCCACCAGGGACCGGTCCCCGAGAGCTCAAAAGCTGCAGTTTGCAGAATTTGATTCTTTAGCTCTCGAAAACCTTCCGTAACTCACTTTTGATCATTTTAACACCTTCGGACCCTCCGAGTGTACCATCCTCACACCTTGGTCAATTTGACTAAAGTTCGGTATTTATCTTCCGAATTTTCGGTATATTACATTCTCCACCCCTTAAAATAATTTCGTCCGCGAAATTACGCATACCTTAACTCGTCGATTCGAATAGATGCGGGTACTCTTTCCGCATTGACTCCTCGAGCTCCCAAGTGGCTTCTCGCACATCGTGGTTGCTCCACTGGACTTTCACATAAGGGATCTTGCGACTCCACAACTTCTTAACTTCTCGATCGAGGATGCACACGGGGTACTCCTCATAGGACATGTCTTCACGTAGCTCCACGGGCTCATATTCCAATACATGTGCCGCGTTTCGGATATACTTTCGAAGATTCGACACATGAAACACATTGTGAACTCCCGCGAGTCTCGGTGGTAGTGCGAGCTTGTATGCCACCGCACCCACACGCTCTAATATCTCAAACGGTCCGACATAACGGGGACTTAACTTCCCACGGACCCCAAATCGTTTAACTCCTCGCATCGGCGATACTCTTAAGAATACACGGTCTCCAACCGCGAACTCTAAATCCTTTCTTCTCTTGTCGGCATAACTCTTTTGCCGAGATTGTGCTGCCGCTAACCGTTGACGGGCAAGGCGAACTTTCTCTTCCGCTTCCCGCACTACGTCCGGGCCGAGAGCCGCTCTCTCGCCCACGTCGCTCCAATGGATAGGAGAACGACACTTTCGACCATATAGTGCCTCAAAAGGCGCCATCGCTATGCTTTCTTGGTAACTATTATTGTAGGCAAACTCCGCCATAGGCAAGAAATCATGCCATCCACCCTTGTAATCCAGCACACACGCTCGAAGCAAATCCTCAAGGATTTGTATCGTTCGCTCTGATTGTCCATCACTCTGGGGATGAAACGCCGTGCTAAAATCGAGCCGCGTGCCTAGCGCGTCTTGCAAACTCTTCCAGAAATGGGACGTGAACCTGGAGTCGCGATCCGACACGATCGATACTGAAACCCCATGAAGTCTCACAACCTCGTCGAGATAAACTTGCGCTAGCTTGTCTCCCGACCACGTAGTATGTATCGGCAAGAAGTGTGCCGACTTTGTCAATCGATCCACTATCACCCATATCGCATCATGTCCGCCTTGTGATCGAGGCAAACCGGTAACAAAGTCCATCGCTATATTTTCCCATTTCCAAACGGGTATTGGTAGACTTTGTAGCTTTCCCGCCGGGAATCGGCGCTCTGCTTTAACTTGTTGGCACGTTAGACATTGCGCCGCGAACTCCCCAATATCTCTTTTCATACCCGGCCACCAATAGTGCTCTTTCAAGTCCTTGTACATTTTAGTGCCGCCGGGGTGTATGCTATAGGGAGATTGGTGCGCTTCCTGCATAATCGCCCTTCGCAACTCATCATCTTTAGGCACACACCATCGATTTCGGAATCGAAGTGCGCCATCAGCTCCAACGCCAAAGTCTTCGGCTTTACCGTTCTCAACATCATCTCGAATCTTTTGGAGATAAGGATCCGAGGTTTGTAACTCTTTAACTCTCTCAAATAGGGTCGGTTGCACAACTAATGCGGTAAATGTAGCCGGCACTCCTGGCGCTACCACTTCCAACCCAAATCTTTGCATTTCCTTTTGCAATAGCGGTTGAGGCGTAATTGCCGTCGCTAAGTTCTCCGCCGACTTTCTGCTCAAGGCATCGGCCACGACATTGGCTTTTTCCGGGTGGTATAATATGGTGACATCATAGTCCTTCAGCAACTCTAACCACCGCCGCTGTCGCATGTTCAACTCCTTCTGGGTGAACAAATACTTCAGGCTCTTGTGATCGGTATACACCTCACAATGTTCACCATACAAGTAATGCCTCCACAGCTTTAGCGCGAAAATCACCGCAGCTAACTCGAGGTCGTGAATCGGGTAGTTCTTCTCGTAACTCTTTAACTGGCGCGATGCATAAGCAATAACTCGCCCATTCTGCATTAATACACACCCGAGACCAACATACGAGGCATCACTGTACACTACAAAGGTCTCTCCCGGAGTTGGCAAGGCAAGCACCGGGGTCGATGTCAACCTGTTCTTTAGCTCCTCGAAGCTCCGATCGCAATCGTCGCTCCAAACATACTTTACTCCTTTATGCGTGAGGCGCGTTAGTGGAGTGGTTATTTTGGCAAACCCCTCCACGAACCGCGATAGTAGCCCGCCGAGCTCACAGAAACTCGCGCGATCTCGACTACATTCGCTCGGGGCGAGGCCATCCTTGATTGCCTCATTTCTTTGGTCTACCGAAACTCCGTCGCGGATTTTACCACATACCAAGATGTGACCTCCCTTAGCCAAAAGAGTCACATTTCTTTACTTTGCATAGAGCTTCTCTTGTCTGCAGTATGCAAACACGATCTCAGATGCTCTTCGTGCTCTCCTTCAGCTCTGTTTGAATAAACCAACACGCTCGTCTTTATAAACACCACGACGCATCGATCCAACAACGGCCTAAAGACTCGATTCATCAAAGTCCATAACGCGGGCTGCCGGGCGTTAGTAGCCCAAACGCATTACCGTTGAACTATAAATCCCATACCGCGTACGGTACGGCGTTTTGTACACATTCTTTCGCCTGATCTTTAATGATGATACCCGATGCGAGATCAACTTTCGAATACACTTGGACCTTGCAACTGATCGAATAAGATCGTTCTCATCCTTGGCAACGGGTACTTGTTCTTTATTAGTTACTTGTTTCAACTCAGCGATAATCTACGCAGAGTCGAAGTGTTGCCATCCTTTTTTTTCACAAATAGCCCGAGAGCTCCCACGGTGACACCTTGGCCTCACGAAGCCTTATGAGCAAGTCTTTGCATGACCTTTTTAGTCCTTTAAACTCCTCCGGTGCCTTCTGTACGGAGCCTTCGAACTGGCTCCGCCCGGGAATCAAGTCAATGACAAACTCAATTCCCGGTCCGGTGGCAGTCCGGTAACTCCGCCGGGAAATACATCGGGTACTCGACACTACTCGACATGTCTCCCAACTCTGGGTAACTCCTTTCGACGCGTCCACCATGGTTGCCAATAGGCCTCACCCTCCTTTATCATTCTCTTCGCCTCACAGACGATTTATAGTCGGCGCGAAGGCCTACTTTTGCAATGCTTTGTAGATTAACTCTTCTTGAATTAGGCTCACGAAAAAGTGAATCACCTTGCTTTCACAATCTATTCACCCATAGTACTTCAAGAGCCAGTTGCCGTTCCCAAGATCATCGAATCCCCACATCTGATCTAGCACTAGCAGATCAATCGGATAATTCCAATCGCCTTTTGCTACTTGGACACGCCAAACACTCGTTTATGAACACTGAAGGTAATGTCTCGGGGCGTTCACCCACCAAGTAATCTCTTGTACACCATCTCCTATTGCCATAGTTTTTAGCAAATGAAGTGCTAATAACATGAATTGAGATGCGCCTGTATCAAACACTGCTCTAGCCCTTGCCTTTAATCACAATTATACGCCACGGACGTCGTCAGGGGCTGCAGCGTTTTGTTGCTCCTCACCTGAGCGGCAAAGACTCGGGCGCTGCGCTCTCATTCCCTCGGCTGACGCGGTGATTGACGCCGCGCCCAGCCGACATCTGCTGTGGTAAACCCCGCAAGCGTCTCGGGCTGTAGACGGTGTTTGAAATGCCTGCCGTCGGCGAGGGACGGACGTCCAGGACGGCACTCCCGGTGACACTGTCCCGGTTTGGCCACACTTGAAACACTTGCCATCGCCTGGGTCAAGTCTCACCTTGATGCTCATCCGCACATATAACACATCGAGCGGTCTCCAGATTTCTCGACTGCTTGTCGGGATTACCGAGCGGGGTTTTCTTAGTATTCGGCCGGCCGCCCGCACCGGCCCGCCGTTTTTTTCTTGCCCTTTCCTTGGACTCGGCAATAGCTTCACGTTCCTGCACGTACATGGGCGCTACCATGCTTACCGCCACAAAGCTCGATCAAAGACCTCCGCAAGCGTCGACAACTCAATAATCTGCACCTTCTCATAAATCCGGGGTTTGAAGTTCCTCGCAATAACATCCGTCCAGGACTCCCGATCATCACGACAACGTCCGGGAAACGCAATCGATGATGTGAGAGAATTCATTGCCTCGTATTTCCCACCGAATCGATCACCTTGCCTTTACTTGCGGAACTTTTATCTTTGCAACTTTTCCGCTTACCCGTGTCGGAAGTTAGTTCGCGCAACTTACGCTTCTCTTGAACTTCCTACCAAAGCATAAGCGAAGATGGCCTAGGTCGATTCCGCGCTTCACACGCTTCGCACCACACTTTTTGCCGCTTTCTCAAAGACAATGGGTGGCGAGGTAACTTTATCTTCTCCAAGGTATTAAGGCGTCTCGAACGAGGTTTCCATGAATCGATCCACGACTTCCACGATCGCCGGGCTCCACCAAACCGCCTCGAAGGTAGGTGGGTCGGACTTCTTTGAATTGGATATAAGCGCCGACCAACGTGCGCTTCGCTCCGCTTCTACCGCCCGCACTATCGGGAATTCGATTCCCGACCCCGGCCGATACCACGATGTACTTGGAACAGCTGCGCCGGCGCCGCCCCTACCAACGCTCGGCACTACCGCCTAGTGGGCCACGCGCATGCTCGCGCCCCTGGAGCCGCCGCCCCCTGCTGCGCGCTCAAAGTCTCCTGGACGGCGCTGAATCTGGTTCCCCTGGCGTCTGAACAGATCCGCTTGCTGCGCCTACCTACGCCATAAGCGCGGCGCATTTGCTCTTAAGCTCTCCGTCGCCCACTTGCTCCGGCACTTGCTCGGCCCGCATTCGTTCCTCCGGGCATCCGACCTCGTCTGCGATCGACGTCGAGGTGCCATTTGCTTCCTGAAAGAAGCAAACTCGTATTAGTCACTTGACAACTTTATACTTACCTACCCAATTATGGCCGAAAGCAAATGCATATTCATCCTTGCCTCAAAGCGTGCATGTCTCGGCGGTCCGACACAATACTAGAAGGTAGAGCGAACAAACGAAAATTAAACTTAGCTCTAATCACATTAGAGGACATCCCAACTACCCAATCGCATGCTTTCGCTAACTTTGATCCACGTCCTCACGTTTCCTAGATCCTTAAGGTCTTCCAATCTAAGGGGGGTCTCATAGGTCCATTCCTATTTCTTTCACCATTTGGCTCTGATTACCAACCTATCTGTCACGCCCCGGAATCGATGCCAATCGCAATGGGCCCGCCGACCGGGCCGTCAAACATGCGCGAAGGACAGAGTTTCCCCTATCCGCCCAAGGTCTCACACGTACATTTCTTCATCGTTAGGGAGGAAAAGCACTTGCGGAAACATATACAACAGCTTACACGAGGGTAAGCAATAGCCATAACAGTGAAAGGGGGAAAGGAAAACTAAGACATTCACAAGTAATATGATTCATTTTAGATTTTTTTTTTTTCCCTAAATACATGACATCACTCTTAAATTTAAGATTTTTTCTGTTTCTTACTAATAATCTCATTCAGTTCTTATTCTTACAACACCATTTACCTCAAAATAAGACTTTACTTCTTTCTGTTACATCACAAATCATCAGAATACAAAGATTTGATACAGGTGTCTATAACAAAATGTAAACCCAACTCGGTGGCCTTCTGACTAAGGCGCGATACTTTACCTCGCGATCGCTCGCCGGTTCGCTCGGTCCCGGCTCTAGTGAAATTAGTGGGCGTGAGAATACAACAAGTTCCCAGTGGGTTCGGCTCAACATCGCCGACTTTCCACTAGACTAACCCAGGGCATAATAGAAAGGATAAGCCGGGATATAGTAACCAATCTACAACATGATGCTAAATATGCTGAACAAAAGCAGGAATTGCTCACATAATGATGCAGGTTATGCCATGGTTCTTTAGTGTCTTTTCACTTTACTCTTGCTTCTTTATTCTTTGTTCTTTGCTCTTTACTCATTAAGGCTAAACCGGGGAGGTTTCGCACATAACTTGCCTCACGCTAATCATCATCGCAGGAACTCACCAGGCTAGTGACCGTCCTTTCGGGTCTACTCCAACCCGTATGCATTAACTCCGGGCGCATCGCCCGAGGGGAACCGACGCTCGAGCCACACGGAACTCAACAGCAAGTCTTATCATATCCTTTTAAACTCAAAGGATTATGTTTCAATCTTGACTTTACACTAGCTCTTAGTGTTCTTTTTACATCACTTTATGTTTGCAACTATGCCAATCACATCTTTACATATTCATTACTACTTGCTAACTCTAGCATTCTTGCTCCTTACTTTTCTCGTTCTTATTGTTTTTTTTTTTGTTTGCGCCCACTTTTACTTTGCTTTACGCGTGTCATTTTTTCATCATTTCTTTTCATCACTTTGGTTCTTCACATCACACTAACTCTAGTGTCTCTTTACTTTACATTTTTCAAATGCCACTCGATTCTATGTCATGTGCCACTCGGTTCTTTTGCTCACTTTGGCGGTGTCACATTTCTCTCATTGCATACATCTAGGGTTTTCGACATTCATTTGGTTCTCAACCATCTCATTATGCAAGTTGTGCTCACATCATGCAATCATCACATTCTCATTACTTACCCTAATAGCAATGCAACAATATATAGCAAATATGCTCAAGAATGAACATTTAGGCATTAGAGAAATTTCATGAGTTGAGAAGCACCCACCCACCTCGTAGGCTTCAAAGGATGGCTCCGACGATTTTCTCGGGATCTTATACTCTTTGCTCTTCACCTGCGGCAAACGACCCTATATTAGGCCATTTTGGCCCTAACTTTTTCATTCCGACTTTTCTGTAACGTTAATCCGAACGCACCAACGCGTCGGAAATACCCCAATTAGCGTTTTCTTAGAGGGTCAATTGCACTTAGAAACCCTCATGAGCAAAACCCCCAATTTTGGTGCCCTTAGCTCCAAAGCATGGTATCAAACCTAGGCGTTTGATCTCAAAGGTAGAAACAAAGTTAGCTTTCATTACACTCTACAATAGTCCATCTAGAACCTTCTTAGCCTTTCCACAATCTTAGTTTAGGATTTCACGCCATTAGAGGTGGTCCAAGCTCACCTATATAGCAAACTAGGTTTGACTCTAAAAGACGCAAAGAAAGCTTAAAACTACTAGACTTCATTAAAACCATTTCTTAGGTTCATTTCAAACCCATTTCTAGGGTTTTACTATCATTAGGGTTCAATGCTACCTCAAGCTTTCCTTTTCTTCAAGCTAGAGAATGAAGGAGAAGGAGTTTCTTCACTTCTTCTTTCTTCTTTCACTTTCTTCCTCTTCTTTTCCTTTTCTTCTTCCTTTTTCTTCTTCTTCTCTTTTTGTCTTCTAGAGAGGAGAGGCGAGAGAAGAGAGTGTGACGAGGTGAGGAAATGAGAGAACATATCTCATATTGCGCCTCATACTTAGCCTATTGGGTTTCAAAATTGCAGCTTTAACACCCCTCAACTTTCACTTAATACGCTCCCGAACTGGCTGATTCGCGCAGGCAGAGACCGGTCTACCCCGAGCAGGGACGGTCCCGAACTCAGGTCCCAGCGCAGCCAGCTGCTGCGCGCAGAGCAACGGTCTCTCCTTATGGGACCGGTCTCTGGGGGACCGGTCTCTCAGGCAGAGACCGGTTCCCGAGAGCTATCCTTCCAGAACTTAGCCGATTTTTCGGCTGTCTCATTCTGCACGCGTTCGGGGACCGGTCTCTCCCTTTAGGGACCGGTCCCCGAGAGCTGAAAATCTGCAGTTTCGCAGAATTTGATTCTCTAGCTCTCGAAAACCTTCCGTAACTCACTTTTGATCATTTTAACACCTTCGGACTTTCCGAAGTGTACCGTCCTCGCACCTTGGTCAATTTGACTAAAGTTCGATATTTATCTTCCGAATTTTCGGTATATTACATCCCGCGTACCAAACACCCACAAACAGATTCGTCCATTCCGATTCCAATTCCAGGGTGAAAAAGAAGTGAACCAAACACGCCCCAGATCTCTACGGCACTTATCCGAATAGCTTTTCTGTCGAGATTGCGCTGTAAGAAAATCATGTGTACGCAGCGAAAGAAAATAACACAATTAAAAATTTTCTTGAAAATCAAAGATCACCTCGTGTTTCATTTTAGATCATTAATAATAGATCTAATTGATCTAATCAAATAGGATCTATATTTTATTATGTTTTACCTCGCACGGGTCGAGATCACCGCGAAGTCGACAATCGTTGGTAAAAATTTGTTCGTCCTCGGTTGGCCGCGCACGCGCCCGGCCTCTACTCGCGTCCACACGAAATCACGCCCTTGATCGAATTAGACGACCGCTTCAATCCGTGATCCGATCACGAATTAACCTTTGCGTCGACTTGAGGAAGATGAATCGATCTTCTAGATGTGCTAGCAACCTTTTGAAGATCGAAACCTATGGACTAATTGTGGAGGACTAGAGGAAGAAAGAGGATTGACGGCTAGGGTTTTCTATTTCTCTTGTATTAATTTTTCATTTTTTTTAGTATGTCATATGACATATATTTATAATGAGAAAACCCTAACGTAATCCTAATCGAAATCCTATTCCGATTAGATTATCCATTAACCCACAAGTTGGTTATGATATTAACCGAATTCCGAATCCTAATTCTAATTCGATTCGTGTGTAACATTTACACATAAGTCCTCATATTATTTACTAACGATTAGTAAATACACCATGCAACTTTTACACATAAATACCTCTAATTTACAACAATTGCAAATTAGTTCTTTTACTAATAAATTAGTAAACTTTAGTATTTAACTATATTATAATTGTAATTAATCCATCCGATAAACTTCTTTTATCGTCTCCTAAATATCGATCATGCGCGATTTCTTATGTGTGTGACCTAATAGGTTCAATTCTGTCTGGTAGTGAGATATGATGAGATCTCCATCTCCATCATCATCGAAACTCTTTTCGATGGCTCAAACTCTTTTGATTCCACCCTTATAGAATAATTAATTATCTATAATTATTTCTATTGGTTCCCACAATCCACCAGTGACGCCTAGCAGCATGTAGTGACAATCCAGTCAGAAGTGAATATCGGACTGAACCTCTAGGTGCAGTTACCGTACAATACAATCCTTCTATCGCATAGTTCCAACTGAGTGGAGGTCATGGAATATTCGTCAAACCCCATCACCCGTCATATGTCAAACTTGATAGGACAAAAGCTGTAATATACCAAAAATTCGGAAAACAAATATCGAACTTTAGTCAAATTGACCAAAGTGCGAGGATGGTACACTTCGGAAAGTTTGAAGGTGTTAAAATGAATAAAAGTGCGTTATGGGAGGTTTTCGAGAGCTTGAGAATCAAAAATCTGCAAACTGCAGTTTTGAGCTCTCGGAGACCGGTCCCTGGTGGGAGAGACCGGTCCCCGAACGCGTGAGAAATAAGACAGCCGAAAAATCGGCTAAGTCCTGAGAAACCAGCTCTCGGGAACCGGTCCCTGCCTGAGAGACCGGTCCCCGAGAGACCGGTCCCCCAAAGAGAGACCGGATGCATCGCAGGAAGCCCTGCGCAGCAGCAGGGAGGACCTTCGGGAACCGGTCCCTGGTCGGGGAGACCGGTCCCCGCCTGCGCGAACAGCCCAGTCCAGGCTGTGTGAAAGGACAAAAGTTGAGGGGTTTAGCTGCAACTTGGCAACCCATAGAGATATGTATGGGGACAAATAAGACATTTCTCTCATTCTCACCCTCTCAATCCCTCTCTTCTCTCTTTCTCTCTCTAGAAGACAAGAAGAGGAAGAAGAAGACAAAGGGAAAGAAGGAGAAGAAGGTGGAGAACAAGAAGAAGAGTTGAAGCAACTCTCTCCCCTCCTTCTCTAGCTTGGAAAAGGAAGGCTTACAAGGTAAGCCTTGAACCCTATCATGGTAGAACCTAATCTAGGGTTTAGATTAAGCTACAAATGGTTTTTGTAGAGCTTTTTGAGTATTTGAAGCCTTCCTTTTGCTTCTTTTGAGATCAAGACCATGGCATGAGTGTTGGAGGTGAAGCTTGAAGGAGAGCTTCATCACCTCTCATGGTGAAATCCAAACTAGGGTTTGGAGTGAGCTAGGAATGGTCTAGATGGACTTCTTAGAGTAGAATGAAGCTACTTTTGCTTCCCAATGAGATCAAACCCTAGGTTTGATGGTGCTATGGAGCTAGGGCACCCAAATTAGGGTTTTTGCTTGCGAGGGTTCTAAAGTGCAATTGACCCTCTAGAAACCTAATTGGGGGTATTTCCGACGCGTTGATGCACTCGGATTAACGTTACGAAAAGCCAATGTAAAGATATGGAAAAAATGGCCTAAGTTGGCTTCGTTTTGCCGCAGGTGAAGAGCGAGGAGACTAAAAATCCCAAGAAAATCGTCGGAGCACCTTTGAGAACCTACAAGGTGGGTGGTGCTTTCCAAACTCATTGAACTTCCTTCTATGCCTAATGTGTCATTCAATTGAGCATATGTATATACATTGTTGCATGCATTTTACGGTAAAGCAATGATAAAAATGGGATGTTGCATGATTGTGAGTACAACTTGCATAATGTGATGGTTAAGAACTTTATGAATGTCAAAGACCCTATATGTATGCATGAGAGAAAATGTGAGTACCTAAGTGAGGCAAAAGAACAGAGTGACACTGTGACATAGATCGAGTGGCATTCGGTAATGTAAAGTAAAGTGACACTAGAGTTAGTGTGAGACAAAGAATCAAAGTGATATAAAGAATGATGACAATGACTAAAGCTAAAGCAAAGTGGGACATAAAGAACGTGCAAAGAGTTAAGAACATGAATGCTAGAGATAGCCAAAAGTAAAGAAATGTAAAAAACAATGATTGCTAGAGTTAGCAACGTAAAGTGCTGAAAAGAACACTAGAGTTAGTGTAATGACAAGATTGAACTTATAATCCTTAGAGTTAAGGATTCGATCATACTTGCTATGAGTTCCGTGCTCGAGGGCGGTCGCTCCCCCTCGGGCGATGCGCTCCGGAGTTTTTGCATCACGGGTTGGAGTAAACCCGAGGACGGTCCTAGCGGGTGAGTTCCTGCGATGATGGACTTAATGTGAAGCAAGGTAATGTGGCGAAACCCCCGAGTTAGCCTTGAGATTAAAGAACAAAGAGTAAAGAACAAAGAGTAAAGAACCAAGAATAAAGAATAAAGAGTAAAGTCAAAGAACGAAAGAACTTGCATAATCTACATATAGTTAATGTTGAGTATACTTCTTGCTTATTGTTCAGGCATATTAGTATCATGTTATAGATTGGTTACTATGCAGCTTATCCTTTCTATTATGCCAGAGTTAGTCTTAGTGGGAAAGTCGGTGATGTTGGGGCCGAACCCACTGGGAACTTTGTTGTAGTTCTCACCCCACTATTCCACAGAGCCGGGACCGAGCGAGCCGGCTTGAGCCAATAAACCCAAAGGAGACCCGCGTCACAGCGCGAAGCGCGGGGACCGCTGGTAAAGTTAATGCACCGTAGTCAAGAGGCCACCGGAGTTGGGTTAACATTTTGTTAGTAGTTTACCTTGTTATTCATCTTTTTATCTTGAATTGAATTCGAAGATGTTGATGATATAAAGCAAAGTAAAGAAAAGATTTATTTTATTTGGAGTAAAGGGATGTAAAAGAATGATTGAGTGAGACTATGTAAAAGAATCGTGGAATGGATAAATGATAGAGCTAATCAGTATTGATAAACAGTGATCATATTACTGGTGTAAGATGTTTTAGTATTTCCTATCTTTCCACTAATGGCTTATTGCTTACCTCGTCGTAAGCGTTTTGTGTATTGCTTTTCGCTAGTGCTTTCTTGTTTGAATTTGTACATGATGAAAGGCTTGGAGCGATAGGGGAGAACTCTGTCCGTTCCGGGTCTAGTTGACGTTGCTCGGCCGGCCAATGGTTCATCGATCCCGGGGAGTGACAAAAAGCTCTTATGGTTTATCTTGGAAACATTTTCCATACACGCATATTTACTCCCGGCATGAGGAATTTCTGAGTTTGCCTTACAAATAAGCATAAGAACTAATTATCTCTCTACGCAAAGAGCGATTACGCCTATAAACCACCCACAGACCTTTCCTGATATGAACCGAACTGTTTTCCCAACCATGTACGACTGCAGCCCCATGGTAGGATCGAATTGTTTGCGATAGTCAAACACAGGTCACTCATAATAATGGTCGTGGTGTCGCAGTGTCTAAGATCCAGTTGCTACCACCCTGCACATCGAACCAGTTACTGACGAATGAGTAGAATCACTGTAACTGGTTCGTTGCTCTGGCTTTCCGCTCAGCTACCGCTTGTTCTCCAAACAACCACTCGGCCATGTTTCGCTCTTAGTGTCCACCAACACTGATAGACTCGAGATTCGTCATCCAAAAGGGAAGCAGGCACCACACATTCAGCTTACCGGATCTATATCGAGTATTCCCCATGATGATCCTCCGATTGAGAGCATTTATGAATTAATCACCAATAATATGTATCTCAAATTCTCAACTCTTGAGAATACATATTATCATCTTATTAATTCAAAGGACGATTCATGGACACATTTAACATGAATGGAATAAAAGGCCCAATTATATAAAGATTAAGTACAAAAATATGTCCCATAGAAAATAAAATGCGTAAGCCTGATAGGCTTCTAGGGCATACAACTAACAATCTCCCACTTGCACTAAAGCCAATCAGCCATGTATCTAATGCCCATCTTCTCAAGATGAGTCTGAAGTTTCTGCTGAGTCAATGCCTTAGTTAGCGGGTCCGCCACATTATCCGCGGAGGCAACCTTCTGTACTAGTCTCTTGCTTGGAACTATTGACCCACCATTGAAAATAAACAGATACCCAGACGTAGACTTTCTATCGGCTATATCAGACATAAAGTCCGAATCCGCATAGCCATTAATTCTGAGTTCTCCTCCCCCAAAAACCAAGGACATATCCTTTGTTCTTCTCAAGTACTTAAGGATATTCTTTACCGCTACCCAATGTTCCTGTCCTGGGTTCGACTGATATCGGCTCGTGACACTCACAGCCTGTGCTATATCAGGTCAAGTACATAGCATCGCATACATTAAGCTCACTATTGTTGAAGCATAAGGGATCCTGCTCATATGACTTCTCTCTTCAGGTGTCTTAGGAGACATACTCTTAGAGAGGTGAATTCCATGTCTTAGAGGTACCATACCTCTTTTGGAATTTTCCATGCTGAACCTTTTCAACACTTCTTCTATGTACATAGCTTGCGATAAACCAAGCAACTTCTTAGGTCTATCCCTATAGACCTTTATCCCTAGGATATAAGATGCTTCTCCAAGGTCTTTCATTGAAAACTCTTTAGATAACCATAATTTGACCGATGTTAGCATAGGAATATCATTCTCAATCAGGAGTATGTCATCCGTGTACAGTATGAGAAAAGTGACAGCACTCCCACTAATCTTTTTATATACACACGGCTCCTCCTTATTTTTGATGAAATCGAACGATCGATTCGATTGCATCGTTGAAACGAGTGTTCCAACTCCGAGAAGCTTGCTTTAATCCGTAAATGGATCGTTGAAGCTTGCACACCTTATTGGATACTACTTTGAAGTAAAAAACCAAAGGCGTTCCATATGATATCTTCTTCCAAGGTATCCATTTAGGAAGGCAGTTTTCACATCCATTTGCAGATCTCATAGTCATTACTGTTGCAAAATTTAGCAAGGAGAGTTTTTGATAGGACTTAAAGCATAGCGCTTACAGGTTGAAAAGGTATTCTTGATAGTCAATGCTTGACTATAAACCTTTGTGCTACTAGCTAGTTATAGTCATCTACCTTTTCCATACAGGAAACCAATCTTTCTCTTGTCTCTGAAAGATCCATTTGATTCCAATTAGGTACAACTACCTCTGGTGGATCAACAAAAGTCCATACTTCGATTGGAGTACAGAGTCCATTTCGGACTTCATAGCTTCAAGCCATTTTCGGAGGTCGATTAGTCTGACATCGCTCGCTATAAGTCTTTAGGATATACTCTATGGTCCTTATTCTTTCCATTAGGAATCATTTCTCCATCTTTCTGTCACGCCGAAGCTCGCAATTTGTAGATTCGGGCAACTGCGACAGGACCGCCGAACAGGGCAGAGCTTTCCCTGTAGTACACTAGGCCGATCACAATCCATATAATGCAACAGAGAGGAGTCGCCAAACCAGGAAAGCATTTCAAATAGATTGTATAAGTATCAAAAACATAGAAAGGCTAATTGCTATGTACAAGCATTCATTCAAGATTTTTACTTTTACAAAATTTCAATACCTTTTAAGTGTATTACATAAAGCCTTTATACATGTTAAATTATGACAATTACATATCAATTTGTTCCTTTCAATTTACACTTCATGAAATTCTGATGCTAGACCACTTCAAGGTACTGCTATCTCGGGTCTCGGTGGTAGGGCGCTATCTACGGAGCTACGCCCTGTCCTCGCGCCGCCGCGCCGCTCACGTGCTAACATGTACCCCCAAAACAACACGGGGGTGAGAACTATATAAATATAGTTCCCAGTGGGTACGGCCACCCAAGGGAAGAGCTTGACCCACCAGGTCCAAAGGAGGCAACTGCAGGTTAGTAAACTGAACAGATAGATAGATATTCGATGATACAATTAATAAAACCATACCTTGCCTCGCGATATGCAATATGTAAATCATGCAACTATGTAACAAGTAGATCTACCGATCCTACTTTATATCTTTAACCATTCTTTACTTGTAGCCGTTCTTTATTAGCTATTTATGTTCATTAACTATTCTTATTCTTATTCTTTATTCTTTATCATATTGTGCTCACTGGCGATTCTTTCCTAAGGTTACTTTATCTTAGTCATCTAGCCACCCGACTCGGTCTTGAGTCAATCAATCGCGGATAGTCCGCGCACTGTCTAGCTCGAGGTGAAGGAACTCTCACATGCACCTCAGCTAGCAACAGCTCACCGTACTCCTGTCCTAGCCGTCTGGTGGCGAACAATCGCACCTCACCCAACAACAGCCTAGGTCTATGACTTAGCCACCCGGCGGCGAAATCGTCGCACACGCCACGACAGTGGTTCAGTCAATAGGCGGTAGGATCCACAACTGGCTAACCATCCGGCGGCGAAATCGTCGCACACGCCACGACAATGGTTCAAGCCTCCGGGTGGTGGACACTGCGCACACACCCAATCCTGCCTTGGTATCAATCTCGGCGGCGAAATCGTCGCACACGCCCTAGCCTTGATACCAAGGTCATCATAGATCTTGGGATTCCGGAATCCATTTCACGACTTGAGGGTTTACTCACTTTTTCCCTATATTGACGACCCTCCTAGGTCGAAGCCAATCCTTTCCTAGTGGTCACTATACCACTAAAATTCACAACTTAGTTCAATTATACTAAGTCTTACTATACATCATTGCTAAGTTCAATGTCAATGTCATTTTACCTAGAACTCAACTCTAGGTTTATTTACTTGACCTATGTCCAATGACACTAGGTTTATGTCCGACCTATGTTCACGAACACTAGGTTCATTTCATGTCCAACCTATGTTTAATAACACTAGGTTCATGCCACTCGATCTATTTGTAAGTTATTGATCCCGAGGATCTAAAAGGTAAGTAACACCTAGAGGGGGGTGAATAGGTGTAAATCCGGCAAACTCGAAAAATCTCGATGCAAACAAACACAATAGCGGAAATTAAAATAGCACACCGAGAATTTAACGTGGGAAAACTCCAATTCGGAGTGAAAAACCCACGGGACCGATCACGCAAAGAAAATCCACTAAGAAAACTTGAGTACAAGTGATTTCGACCAAAAACACGCGACTCAATTTACCGATTTCTTGTTGACGGTGATCTTTGCCGGTCCTCGATCGATAGGAATCCACCAATCGACCTTGCTGCAACTCCTCGCAGCGTCAACGCCTCAACTCCTCGAAACGTCCACCGAATCCTCAGCTTCGCGCGAGATCCACGCGCCGAACCTCCTTCCGGAGCTTGTAGAATCGAAGATTTGCGGTGATTCAACTTTTGAAAACCATAAGCTATGAGGGTTCACCTTTAATCAATCATCTACTTGATTCTCGTAAGAAATTTTGAGTAAAAACGAAGAATCAAGCCGATGTTGATTGCTAGAAACTCATCATGTAAATCGAAGCGAAGAAAACGAGTTTCTAGGGTTTGGAATTGGTAAAATATTCAAAAGCCTTAATTTTAGACGACCCACATAGCTTATTTATATGTTTAGAAGACTTAGAAGTAGACTAGGATTGCAAAAAGTCGATTTCAAAAATCTGTGTCGTCCTCAGAGACCGGTCCTGTCGAGGAGACCGGTCTGTGAGAGACCGGTCTCTCAAGTGAGGAACCGGTCCCTCCCTGCG
>NW_017890599.1:0-3474 GCF_001540865.1 Ananas comosus
TAAAATTTATCTTTTTCTCAACTGCATTCTGGCGTGAAGAGTCTGTACAAACAAGTCCTTTCTTTCCCCCCGGGAAGTCCCGGAAGGGAAACCTTCTAGCGTTGTGATGTAAGTTTTATCTCTTGTTTAATATTATATTTCTCGAACTCTTCTATCCATGGCATTTTCTTTGCCCCATGATTCCCTTTCCTTGGACTCTTAATGAAAATTTATGGGTTCTCTCTGGATAATTATTTC
The DNA here is from genome assembly GCF_001540865.1 of Ananas comosus. Classification (NCBI taxonomy): domain Eukaryota; kingdom Viridiplantae; phylum Streptophyta; class Magnoliopsida; order Poales; family Bromeliaceae; genus Ananas; species Ananas comosus. The sequence goes on from NW_017890599.1 coordinate 238, forward strand.
AGCTTAAGCAAGTGTAAAGCATATATGCTTGGCAGATTTGATAAGAGAAAAAATGCTCTGTAATTTTCGCCATTGATAGCCAGAGGTGCTTTGCGGCGTTAGAGCGAGGTTCTCTGAAAACTGTACGCCAAGAGGGTCTTGTGCACCAACACTGTGTCTTAAGTGGTGTTATCCACATTAGAAAATTAAATTTCATCATAAGTCCGAGTATTAGGAAAAATTGTATCATCGAAAATTTAATGAGATAAAGAGTTTTAGAAATATAAAAAACATCTGAAAAAATTTTTATCCTGATTTCTAGAAGGGAGTACCAGACGGGACCTACTTTAAAAAAGATTTGGAAACTTAGTTTATTTTCTAAAAACGGAGATTTTAAATTTGCACTTCATCCTATTTTTATTCATACTACAAATATCTTTCAAGACATACATTATTTTCTTTCCGTTCCTTTTTTACTGTGAACTGTCCATCAAACAATCTCATCTAAATATCCACCTATCCATCCCAACTAAATTAATATTTAATAACGACCAACATCGTTTCCGCCTACAAACACACTTTAATTTAAGTTTTTAAAAAGCTTTCTCCGTGCATACCACCTAGAAAAATTAACACTAATTACGCCACTTAAATTTTAGACCGAAAAAATTTATAAAAAATCTTAAAAAAGCAGAAATATTCAATACCCAAGAAATATTTCTAGCTATATCAGAAAAATTCTCAAAAAATACCCAAAAAATTGTTAAAAATCCAACTTTCTCACCTTGCGTAATTAGCACTAATTACGCCACTTAAATTTTAGACCGAAAAAATTTATAAAAAATCTTAAAAAATCAGAAATATTTAATACCCAAGAAATATTTCTAGCTATATCAGAAAAATTCTCAAAAAATACCCAAAAAATAGTTAAAAATCCAACTTTCTCTTGTGCATTTTTCGGTATTTTAATTTTCAGTATATTACATAATCTGACCCAACTCTACTATTTCCGCATAATCCTAAAAAATCCCAAAAAATATTTTAAAAATCTCTTTTAGGTTTTTGCTTCTTTCAAAGGTTTGTTTTTCCTCATACCTTAGGGTTTTCATAAATAGACTAGGGTTTTCTCCATACTTCCTAGGGTTTTATTCTAAGGGTTTTTATAACAACAGACTTGTAGTTTGTGTTTAAAAATCATTTCCGCACCCTCTTCTAAACACCTTCTTCTAAACCCTAAACCCTAAAACCTTAAGCTTGGAACTAGCCAAGCCTAAACTCTCTAGCCCCCTGTTGTTACCTTCCCCCCTGTTTGGTATCAGAGCCAAGACTTTCTTGGTACACTAAGACTAATTAGCTTTATCACTTAGTTATTTTAATAAACTTTTACAATCAATTCAACAGCCTCGTTTTCTTTTAAACAAGACAGAGAAAAGAAACGAAGACAAATCTTCCTTTAATACAACCACATTATTGATAATAGTGAATACAACCACATTATTGATAATAGTAAATCTTTTTTAGATTTATCCTCAATGCAACCACATTATTGATTTTATGCCAAAAAGAAAGGCTCCAGATAACAATATAGATCAACTTTTCCGTAACATCACAGACCAACCTTTTTCCCTAACAACTTTCATTTTAACCTTACTTCTCTTAGGATTTCCAGAAGACATCATATATAATATTTTAGATATATTAATAATATATTGGGAAACTTTTGCCCCATACCTTATTACTTGGCCTTTTCGATATATTGGAAGAAAATAATAATTTTATTCTAAGACTCTCAAAACTGGATAAAGACATAGCATTATTTTTACTAAACGAATCAATCTTTAGATTCCTTTTAGTATGCTTGTATTATCTCATTGAACCAATTCTAGACTTTCTTTACACTCCCTACCTTTTACAAACTTTTATTATAAATTCTTTATCTTTAGGAGTTCCACTCCATATTTTAATTAGCATTATACACCTTATATATCAGCTTTGGGAAATAGACCCTTTTCTTGTATTTCAAATCTTTAGACAATAATTAACACACTGGCTAATCAAGACAAAGACGAAATATTGCCAGACTACGAGGAATACGAAGCCGATAATAACGACAACGACAACGAAAATTTAAGACAATCAGAAGACAATAACAATAGTGACGAAGACAGTTCAGACTATAGTGAAAATACTACAAGCCCAAGACAATTTAACTGGCGATACAATATCGTTCATATTGGAAGAAGAAGATTTTTGGAAATTACAGTCGAAGACGCTTTTGACATAGACGCCTTCACCTTTAATACTATGGGCCGTTTAAGGAAATATCACAAGTTAGTTAGGACTATACGTGCTAACTAACTTGTTAGCACTATACTGCATGGGGTAAATGAAAATTAGTGAAGTTTCACCAGCAGTAATCGGCCCGTGATTGCCTGGCCTCTAAACACGGCCTGGCCTTGATATAGTGCTAACAAGTCCCCATAGGAGCGGGTTTAAAGATCCCCATAGGAGCGGGGATTAGCACAAGTTTTATCAAGGACTTCAACGGCCGCAGTATTCTCCTCCCAAACCACCTCTTCCTTCGGCTATAAAGGAAGAACCCCCTCCTCCTCTCCAAGCAGGATAAGGAGATAGCGCAGATAGAAATCAAGCAAGCTCTCTCCAAGCATTAGAGAAAATCCTACTTAGTCCCTGCCTTATGTAAAAATTGCGCTGAAGCTAAAAGGAAGATCATTTCGACGACAAGTGAAGAATGAAGCTAGCCTCTTGTTAAATATAGCATCCCAGCTCCACAAATAAATCCCCAATAGCTTTTATTTTCCTTCCCTTCCTGTAAAAATTTATCTTTTTCTCAACTGCATTCTGGCGTGAAGAGTCTGTACAAACAAGTCCTTTCTTTCCCCCCGGGAAGTCCCGGAAGGGAAACCTTCTAGCGTTGTGATGTAAGTTTTATTTCTTGTTTAATATTATATTTCTCGAACTCTTCTATCCATGGCATTTTCTTTGCCCCATGATTCCCTTTCCTTGGACTCTTAATGAAAATTTATGGGTTCTCTCTGGATAATTATTTCAGCTTAAGCAAGTGTAAAGCATATATGCTTGGCAGATTTGATAAGAGAAAAAATGCTCTGTAATTTTCGCCATTGATAGCCAGAGGTGCTTTGCGGCGTTAGAGCGAGGTTCTCTGAAAACTGTACGCCAAGAGGGTCTTGTGCACCAACACTGTGTCTTAAGTGGTGTTATCCACATTAGAAAATT
>NW_017890599.1:3499-5906 GCF_001540865.1 Ananas comosus
ATCTTTTAAAGGTCTCTTTTCACCTTTTTTTTTCTGTTTTTTTTTTTTTTTAACAGTGTCCGAAAACGCGGACTACATAAAGAGGCATAATTGAAAAACAGATGCAGAACTGAAAGAAATATATACAAATATATACAAAACATCAGAACCAGGTGGCTAAGCATTTTCCCTTAAATTGTCACATTTGGGAGAAGATGCTTCTAGTATCATAGGATCTTCTTGTTTTTCTTCAGTGTTTCCTATACTAGGGTATGGTAATGGTTCTGAAGAGGATTCAATTTGCCGGAAAGGTTTGGCAATTGGCTGTGGATATTTTTTGAGGGTAGGCTTTTGTGGTGCTGAGGATAAAAAATGTTTTACTGAAATAGAGGGATGGACTACTGGGATTAGTGGGTTATGAAATGGAGTATTTATGTCGGTCATAGGAGGAAAGACCAAACTCGGTGTAGTTGTCATTATAGGAGGATACTTTGAAGGAGGATAAGAGGAAGATTGAGGTAGAGATACAATACCTTGTTGTGAGGGGTTCTTGAGGTCTTTGATCTGTTGTTCCAGAATAGCAATTCTTTGGATGTTTTTCTGATCCTTTATTCTCAAGTCATCGCAAATAGTGTTCAGTTTTTGAAGCTGTGTTGCCATTGTTGAGCAGTTTTCACAGAAACTACTTTTCTCAGGATTGTGGGTGGATGTAGAGGCATGAATATGTGGAGAAGAGCGAATATTGGGGGAGATAAAAAAGTTTGGACCAAAGTAGGTACGAGCAGTGTCTAAGGGTTCAGATAAAAAGATAACTCTTATAGAGAGGAAGAGGAAAAGAAAGCTTATTGTTTTCCTTTTTCCCTAATCCCAATCTGGATAGTTCCAATTTGGATTTATAATAAAAGGGAAATATGGCATGAGGTTGTAACATAGGTGGTAACATAAAATTCTAGTAAGTTTATATTGATAGTCTAAGCTATAGTCTTGAAGGTTAAGTTTGTCCAGAAGATGTTGTTGGCAAATATCTTCCCAATAATCATTTTCTGTAATTCCTTCAAGTGGGTAGCCAAATAGTACTCGAATGTCTCTAATAATACTGTCTTGATCTAGTAAGTCATAAAATTGAAGATTTAGCTCGTCTCGAAAATATTGTTGGTAATAATTTTCCCAATCTTGTTCAGGGAGGTGACATATGCCAGAAAACCAAAGTTGTAAATCAAACTTGTCTTGGAGTCTATCTAACCATAATTGTTTTTGCTGGGAGTTTTCTAGCCTTTTGTAAAGAGTCTGTCTGTTGTATTCTTTGCATGCTGCTGCTAAGGCTTTTTCTTCACCTAAATGCTTAAAGCTAGAAAGGATAATGTGAAAAGGCATAACAGCAAATGGGTCTTCAAATAACCTGTGTATGTCTTGGATTATATCATCAAGAGTTTCTTCAGAAGGTTTAAGGAAAACATCAGTGCAAAAAGGGCAATAATGCGGATCCATGTCTTTGTCTTTGTTTGAACCTGAAATGTCTGGATCAAGATACATTATATTAATATTATTATGTCTTTTTTTCTTTTTTCATGGATCCATTAAGTCTACTACACCTAAAGGGTTCATTAAGAAATGTGATTCGGCAGTGGGTGTTAACAGACCTGTAAATCCGATACAAACTTGTAGGTTTCTAAAGTTTTGTCCTTCATATAAGTCTATTCCTCTAACTTGTATACCTATCTTAATTTGATTAGCAAAGTGTCACGCCCCGAGACCGCTACCAATTTGGTCCGGCCCGGGCGCGTCGAACAGACGCCGAACGGACAGAACCTCCCCTGTCCGTCCAAGGCTAACCAACAGATCATGTATAAGAATTTTACCCAGGAATCAATTCATAAATACACGATCAAGAAGCACCACCAGTGCAACAACTAAGAGCAAGATACTAGTATAAAAATATATACAAGTACATAAAGAGAGAAGATGCTATCTATTACATTCATTCAACCTTTATAATACAATTTGATTATACATTAAGCTTCTAAACATAAGATAAAGCTTACATCTTCCAAAATATAAACATTAGCTTACATTCATCCCAAAATAGCTCACAACCTATACATCATCTACTCTCAATGTATATAAGGTGACTCTAATGCAGAAATAGGAAAGTAGACTAATGCAACTAGGGCGCTAAGCCCTTACCGCGATCCTCGCCGTGTGAACTCGCGCTCGGCCCTGTAGTAAAATGGGGGTGAGAACTAACTTCCTTAGTTCCCAGTGGGTTCGGCCGCCGACTCCGCCGATCTCCCCACTAGGTCCAAGTTGGGCACAAGTAGATAATCGATAGATAGATAGATAAGGAAAGCGGCAAATGACAGAAGTAAAGGTACTCTACTATGCCCAATCATAAATATATGAATGCATGTACAATGAAATAGGTAAGCAA
>NW_017890599.1:7077-44641 GCF_001540865.1 Ananas comosus
AATTTTCGATGATGCAATTTTCCTAAAACTCGGACTTATGATGAAATTTAATTTTCTAATGTGGATAACACCACTTAAGACACAGTGTTGGTGCACAAGACCCTCTTGGCGTACAGTTTTCAGAGAACCTCGCTCTAACGCCGCAAAGCACCTCTGGCTATCAATGGCGAAAATTACAGAGCATTTTTTTTCTCTTATCAAATCTGCCAAGCATATATGCTTTACACTTGCTTAAGCTGAAATAATTATCCAGAGAGAACCCATAAATTTTCATTAAGAGTCCAAGGAAAGGGAATCATGGGGCAAAGAAAATGCCATGGATAGAAGAGTTCGAGAAATATAATATTAACAAGAGATAAAACTTACATCACAACGCTAGAAGGTTTCCCTTCCGGGACTTCCCGGGGGGAAAGAAAGGACTTGTTTGTACAGACTCTTCACGCCAGAATGCAGTTGAGAAAAAGATAAATATTTACAGGAAGAAAAGGAAAGTAAAGGCCATTAGGGAATTATTTGTGGAGCTAGGATGATATATCTAACAAGAGGCTTGCTTCATTCTTCACTTGTCGGCGAAATGATCTTCCTTTTAGCTTCAGCGCAATTTTTACATAAGGCAGGGACTAAGTAGGATTTTCTCTAATGCTTGGAGAGAGCCTGCTCGATATCATGCTTGGAGAGGAGGAGGGGGTTCTTCCTTTATAGCCGAAGGAGGCGCAGAAGTGGTGGAGGAAAACCATGGGAGCCCCTGGTTTTCAATAAAACCGTGGGTACTCAGGGAACGGTTTAAGGACGTCATGATGATGCGGGGCCCGAGGTTTTTCAAAAAAAACTATGGGCGGAAGTTTTCTGAGGATGGAATGAAGTGGCGGGGCCCTTGGGATTTTTGGTGGACTTGGTGCACGAGTGGTGTCCACGTGTTGCTTCACTGTTTGTCCAAATGGATGCCACGTGTTGAATTTTCATTTGCTTGGTGGAGGCCAAAAAAAATTTTTTTTTTTTTTTTGGACTGGTGGTGTCTGTTGGGAAACAGACTTAAGAACCTTGCTGTTGGTGGTGGAGTTGGATCAAAGGTGATTAAAAAAGAAAAGACTGCAAAATAAAAACTGATTAGCTAAAAAGTCCTAACTAAAAACCCTTATTTTTGCCTGTGAAAGAATCACAGCGGGTTAATTCTTTTTTTCTTTTTTCTTTTTCTGATTTTTNAAAATGAATCGATGCGATTAATTCGAAAAAGATCGAGATAGTCTTTTTAAGAGTCTTTTATGGGTTTTTTAACAATTTTTAGGTTGAAAGAGAAAGAACGTGAATAGGAAAAATTGGCCATATAAGATTATGAATTAAAAATTATATAATGTATTAGACTGGGTTGAGATGATAAAGGCGTAAAGGGATTTTTAGGATTTTTTAGGTTTTTTATAAAATTTTTAGGAAAAATCCAAAAACGAAGAAAGTTTCCAAACAAAAAGGATGATAGAATCCCAAAAATATTTATCTGATCCCAAAAGAGGTATTTAGGATCCCAAAAATAGAATTCCCAAAAAATATTGTTGTCTGAACATCAAACACAAATTTTTAGTAAAGGCGTGGAAGAAGATTTGGGATTTGGGATTTGGAATTTGAACCTTGATCGGTTCGGATTTGAGAGATCGGGGAGAAAGGGGGGAGAACCATAGTCTCAAAATCCCAAATCCCAAATCCCAAATCCCAAATCCCTTGTTGGAAAAGTAAATTGTTGGAAATAAAAATGGAATTAAGACAATCCGAAAGGTCTATTGTAGTATATGCGATTAATTCGCGTGATAAAAAATGAATCGATGCGATTAATTCGAAAAAGATCGAGATAGTCTTTTTAAGAGTCTTTTAGGATTTTTTAGGTGAAAAACTTTAGTGCAATGGGTCTTTCCGCTGGAATGCTTAGGTTTCCAGCGTGAAGAAGTCGAACCGTATATGGAATAAGAAGGTTTCTTGAACGTTATGATTAGCTTCTACGAAAAGAACAAGGAGTAATGAAGCCTTCATCCGGGTCTACAGCACATACTTGAGAAGCTGTTTGGCCAGGTTGTTCCTGAACTTATGTACCAAGCAATTTAAGTACTTACGACAGCCCCGTAATTATTCGGGTTTACTATAATGGAACTTAAGTATCACGGGTATGGTGTATGTCTTACGGCAGAATACGTGTAGGAGGCCGAATTGGAAATCAACCACTACAAGCCTAACGTTTACTAGAATCTTATGTGACTCTAATAACTACAACTAGTGTATTCAGTAACTATAACCCGTTGCCCATAAATAAAAACTACCACTGAAACAGTACCATCAGATGTGCGTTGACATCGCTTGGTAGAAGGAAAAAATGCTTATCGTGGCACCGAGGGGTTCCGCTATGTGAGTTAAATTACTTCGGTAATAGGTTATCTAGGACGTCAACTAAAAAGTTGAGAAAGGTGAGTCAGCCACAGTAAGCTATCCGACGGAAACTTTAGCCGCTAGGGCCCATAGTCCGGATACTGCTTAAACTAGAGAACCAGACCACCATAGGGCCCATTGAGATAGCCTTTCTGTAGACCCTTGAGAGCATGATATCCTTGTAAGAGCTCGTGTCTTTGGAGGAAAGCTAGAAGTGGTGGCAACGATTCATCCGTTGTGTTGGTGATAATTAGTTAAAAAAGCGTGCGCTACACCTATGGCATTAACGTTTCTCGCTCGAAAATGTAGGAGCCATGTGTTCGAAGAAAACAGCTCCAATTACTTTCCAGTATTGAGGCGAGAGTGTTAATAATCGACGGATTGTAAAACACTCAGTCAGGTATAGGTTTTGATCCAGTTTTTGGGAAGGGCCACACTAGCAGTTACGAGGAAGCGCGCCTCCATTAGAAGAAGAAGTTAAACTAACAACAGAGAAGGAAGGAACACTAATATAGCCGAAGACGAAGATGGGGAGAAAAGAGCCTAGGAACGGAGAAAAAGAAGGGGCGGCGACTTCAAGACGGACACCATAACAGTGGCGGAGCAATTAACACCTAGGGAGCGTTAGCGTACTGACCACGTGAAGAACATAGAATGGAAGAGAGAGTAAAAAAACATAGGATATTAGGGAAAGTTAGATCGGAAGGTGATAATGGTTGATAGAAACGGCTTTGTTAGTTGAGATTTAAAAATTCAAGCAGTGTGGTCGCCGAACAATAAATTAGAGATCTTCGGGAGTGATATAATCAAATATGTGTATACGCTGGTTAGTATACAATCACTGATACAAGAAGAACCACAATTATACGATTTTTGATGAAGTTTCCATCCTCAGACACATCTTTAAAACAATCTTAACTAATTCCTTTGTACCTCACGCTTTCCATATTTATAACAAACACTACCAACCCCACTAGGAGTTTTCACCGATGATTACTAAAAATACTAGCAGTGCCTCCTGCAGGATACAAAAATTTCCGTTAATTATTTTCCAGACCTCTTTCTGTTCCGCGCGCGGGATCTCTCCATTCCGCGTGTGAAAATATTTTAAAACTTTATTAGTTCTTTAAGACATGATATGAAAGATTATTAATAATTCATCATGATTTATATGTGAAATTTTAGTATAATGTTATTTATAAGACATTGATAGGTTATTAGTACAAAAACCTGTTTTTGTTTGCTTCTTTTCTTTTCTTCGGTTCACCATTAAAATTTTTGTTTTATTGTCCTTTCTTGTTTCATGGAAAAACAGAGGTCTATTCTGGTTGTATTTCCATTGATCATTAAGTGTTTGTACATCTTTTGAAACTACAGTTTTTGTATATTAATATTCGTGTACTAATATTTTTCATTGTACATATTTTAAAATTTCAAAGTTCGGTTTTTATTAATTTTCCCGTAGTACTAGTGTACTTTCGATTCACAAATTCCGAGGTTCGGTTTTATGCAGTATAATCTTTACAACTAATCAAGAGAGAGGGGTGAGGAGAGTTAGTAGTTAGTAGTAAAAGTAGTGAACTATTTCTTATGAGGAGAGGGAGCAATCTAAACAGTAGAGGTTACAGAAGAAGAAGAAGTAGGAGATACAGAGCTCAGAGTAGTTTTAATCCGAGAAGTAGTAAATATTTCAATGATTATAAGGCTCTAACTCTTCTACTTCGAAAACGGAAAGAAAATGGTGATGCGAACCACCTTGATGCACTAAATCATACTACCCATCCGACTAAGTGGGGACGACGAAATCGGTGATATGAGGTACAGTTACACAGTAGAAAGGTTTGTAATAGGAATAGAAGGGAGAGTAGTAGCAACAAAAGTAGGTAAGAAGATTAGTTGGTAAGTAATGATGATACTTCGTGCCTATGAAGTTTAAAGTACGGCATAGGCATAGCCTATGGCTATGCGCGGGTTATGCGCGGGCTATGCGCGGGCTATGCCCTTACTTCATAGACTGTAAAAATTTTTTATTTTTTTATAGCCTATACCGAGCCTATACACTCCCTATGACCCCCTATGCCCCCCCTGTGCCGGGGCGAGAAAAAACCAGATTTTACTAACTTTGAATTTTAAAAAAATTTTCGAGTGCAGGTTTGGATAACCTTTCTTCCTTTTCTCACTCTTTTTGTGGTTATAGACAAGTTAAGTAGTAAAGTAGATAGAAAAACAAGAACTTACGATCTTCCGCGAGGGAAAGCAAGAGAGAAGTGTGTCATAAATGAGAGAAGGTAGATTAAACAGTTGGATAATAATTCGTTGTTTCCGATATCTTTTATACTAAAAAAAAAGGAAGAGATAATTTAACAATCGTATAAAAAAATAATGATAAAATTATTATCTTGATTGTTTAGTCCATATATATAACTTACCGATTAATAGATCAAACACGCTGATATATAAATAACAATAGTAAACTAGTTCAACTTACTATCAACCAAACTATGAAAAACTTAATAATAAAATATACTAACTAATAGAAAAAAATACTTGTATACATCTTATTAATATGTTCAATTACGTATAATCTTATATAAGGAATTATATCAGATCTATAAGATTAACAAGAGTTATATAGTAATGTATATTAGTTGTATGTAAATTTATATAAATTTTATTATAAAATAAATTCATATAGGGCGCATAGCATAGAATCTTCAAAATCTTTAACGGCATAGTGGCATAAGCATAGCATAGCATAGGCATAGGGGCATAGGCATAGACACGTTGTATCGTAATGAGAGTAGTTAAAGTAAGTAACTCTATCCTAGATACCACACTGCGTTAAATATAGCGGTGGAGTTATGAGATAACATGGGATGTATGTGATTTAGTAAGTTCGCAAAAACGCACTCAGATAAAGAAAAGAATGATACTTCGATGTTTTTTTGTTTGTTGAAATACTATTATTTCTATTATACTTTAAAGTTCATAATTTAATGCTTGAGTTTTGATAGTTTATGACTTTATGATATTGATCAATTGATGTCATCTTCTACTAAATTATATCTATTGAACGTACAAGTTTATGGGAGGTTAAAGCGAGTGTTAACCTTCGTGATGTTCACTCCGATTCTCGGGATTAGCGTTGAAAAACGTTCAGACCACAACTACTGGGTTTGTTAAAGGTGATGAGTCGACAAGTATATTTACAATATAATTGATATTTAATTATTACATACATTTACCCACGTAAACAAAGAATAGATTAGAATGATGTTTAATCATTATTGATAATTTTACATATTACGTATCTAAATATTATCATGATATGATAATCGTTCATCATATCTTGATTGTATGGACCACTGAAATAAAAAGAAACAGCTTAACGGTATAATCAAGACTTTTCCGGTACACGAAGTGCTATATGTGAATCAACTAGCGTATGAAATAGAACAAGAAGTCGAAAACGTTGATTAGAAACATTTCGAACTATATTTGGGTTGTATTAGAGGAGTAGAGATGTTTAAAAACTTAAACTTATTTTTTTAAGTCACAAATTCTTTACTGGTCGCTGTACGTTTCCCGCTACTTCGACCGTAACGGTAGATAATAGTTATTAGAACTTATGAAGTGATATAAAGAGGAGGGAGGGGAATTTTCTGAAAGTTAACGAAGGAAACGAGACGGGTATCGGAGCATTTATACTGGGTAACGACCGGAAAAAAGTGGCAGTTGATCAACTTCATATGCTGCTTGTTCTCCTGGTTTTTAAAATTCTTATATTTGTTACGATCAGGTTTTACACCCGTAGTTATGTTACTATCAACGTAAAAATGGGCGAACATCAAAACGGGTAAATGAAAACCAGGTTAGTAGGCTACACTTGTAGAAAGATTTCGACGAGAAAACGAATACATTGGCAACTTCCCATTCTTTCCGACAACGTTTAGAACAATGTTGTCCGGATTCGTTGAGAGAAACCCGACACTTTGCAGAGTAGTACAACTGGTACGGGCACGCCCGTATTTGTATTGGTGAGTTACAACAACGGGAAAAGTGATAAGATATGTGGAGCTCATAGAAAGATTACAGGAGTTCGTAGTTTAGTTATGTTACCCGACGTCTTCCACTGGTTATATTTAAACCAGCAAAACGAAGGTTATTAAAAAGATAATTTTAAAGTGTATATAAAGTATATTATTGCATTTTAACTTCATATATGACTTTGTTTTAATTAAATGAAAAATATGTTTTAAAAAATGGTCAGTTGTGTAACAAGCTATGTGATAGTCAGTGTTAAACTTGCTGTAAACGGAGGGATTATAAGAGGTGGTATAATAGGTTATTGAATTTGTAGAAGAGGTCAAAATCTCATTAACCTCCGTAGTTATCTAAGCTATTTGTGTTAAGGGTAACCTCTTAAGCGTTCTTTCAAATATTCCCGGGAAACAGAGAACAGGTAGATAGGTAGCGTGTAATATGATGTAGATCAGAAACGGGTAAGGAGGTATACCGGTAAGTAACTTAAGAAGCCAACAACTCGGAAGAAAACTTGTTTTCCTTAAGCATTGAACATTTATCTTTCACCAAATTTTGGTTACGGCATAACAGGTTGTCCAAGCTCACGGCGTACTTTCGATAGTGTTGATCATCGTAACTTTCCATAAGAACGTAATATTTTGGTAGATCGATCAAGAGATGTGGTTAAAAGAGAGTTGAGAAAGGATGTTTGAAGTAATTAGCATCAAACAAAGTAAAAAGGTAGAAAAGACAGAACTTTATAGAAGAGACGTAACCCTCACTTTATGTTTAGGTAACCAAGGAAAACGGAACCAAAAAACCCACGTGAAGATGATGGTTATGACGTAGGCGATGAAAACGAAACTTGAAAAAAAGAAAGTCTCAAGCTAAGGCGTTGTAGTAGAGGGAGAAGTAACAGTAACTTCACTATACGTATAAGTTTTAGGCCGTACTTGAGTAAAACAAGGAAGAGACAGTGAAAGAAATAGTATTTTAGAAAATAAAGGAGGGAGTGTACGTCGCCTGTAAAGCACCTACGAAAACGTAAAACCTTTGGAGGTTGTTATATGACGAAACGAGCCATATAGGGAAGAGAACAGTGAAAAGGCGTTTTTTAATATACATTCTAGTAAAAAATGAAAGTTTAAACGATTTACATGTATGAAGGTACGTCCTAGAGATAGCCAACGAAAGCTTAGGTAAGTTATTTAATTTGAGGTTAAGCCACTTATATATTCTAGTAAAAAATAAAAGTTGAAAGTTTTTGAAAAAATTTGAAATTTTTCAAGTAAAATAGTTTCATTTTATGACAAAAAAAAATTTTTATTTTGTTTCTTTTGGTGACGGATTTTTTTTTCTGTTTTGTGACGAATTTTTTTTGTTTCTGTATATGTGTTCTCTCTTTGATCTCTCTCTCCTTTCCTCTCTTTCTACTTGTGGTATCTCCCTCTCCGCTCAGCTCAACTTATTCGTCTCTCTCTCTTGGCCTCCGTTAGCCTCCACTACCTGCTCGCCCTCTCTCCCTACTCACAATGCTCAACTCTTTCCCTCTCTCTGGCCAGACTCTCCTCACTCCCCCTCCCTGGCCTTTCCCTCGCTTGATTTGCCTCTCTCCCTTACCTCGCCTATCATCCAACCAAAACCCAAATAAAATCTACAAAATTTGGGTAATCTGGTTATTTATATCCTAGGTTTGGGTAATCTCGTATATAAAGATCTAGGTCTCCCAAATAAAATCTACAAAATTTGGGTAATCTGGTTATTTATATCCTAGGTTTGGGTAATCTCATATATAAAGATCTAGGTTTGGGCAATCCTCCCAAATAAAATCTACAAAATTTGGGTAATCTGGTTATTTATATCCTAGGTTTGGGTAATCTCATATATAAAGATCTAGGTTTGGGCAATCCTAGCTTATACTTAATCCGTACGGAAGCAACGCGGAACGCGGAACGGGGAACGGGATCCACGCGCGGATCCGTTACCATGGGTGGATCCACGACGGATCCGCGACCGGTAACTCGGATCACGGATCCTCGTACGGCTTCAGCGCGAAAAAATTAGATACTCACCATCCTTCCCTGTTAACGTAGGTTCTACAAACAAACCGTTCATTAAGTTTTGGAACCTTCGTTGAACGGAAAACGAAGATCCTTAAGGAGGCGGGGGGGGGGAGGAAAGAAAAAACAAATTTCAACAGCAGGTAGTGAACCGCCCCCATATAACGTTAGATTAGTTAATACTGTTGTTCTTTTTTCATATATCTTAGTACTTTGTCACATCCTCTCCTACCACCTTGTTTTTGAAACCTTGTTGAAAAAAAGAAAAGACGAAGAACCCGACAGAAATTTCTTCAGTAGTAGTCAGTAGTGACCGACCCACCATAACGTTCGAATGTTTGGTACTGTTGTTCTCCTTTCAGGATAACGGCCATATAGTTTAATATATCTTAATCACAATTCCCCGCTTTTTTTATTTGATCGTTGTTGCGGCTTCCTCCGGACTTCAGATACCTGACGAAAGGGAATTCATCAATTAATTCGTTCAGGTGGACTATAAAAAGTGGAAGACAATTGGTCGAATTAAAATTAGGACGAAGTTTATTACTACGAACAACCGTCTTATGATAATACATCATCATTATACCAAAGAATATTTTACTACAACTACGACTAGACATGATTGAAGAGTAGTTAAAAACAAACATCCCACAAATACGGGAAGCAGTGAACCGTTTTTGATAAAACCTATTCGCTTACCTGTCAACCCTCTTTATAACGGAATCCGTAACAAAATGACAAGGACTCCCCAAACGCAACGGATTTCGACATCCAGAAAAGAACGTTTCTGAATCAAACAAATGTACAAGCTCAATTTTAAAAGTGGTGATAAAAAGAATGTAAATAGACAACAATAGTTAAAAAGTGGATGAACTAGATCCCGGCGGTAAATTTATTTAAATTAATCAGATACGTGTACCAAGTAAATTCTTTTTAACGATTCTTTCGGATTATACGTAATCCTTATGTAGAATACTGTCTGATATGTACAACTAAATGAAAGTCAGAGACCGATTAATCAGATATGTGTAACAAGTAAATCCTTTTTAACGAGTTTTCCGGATTATACGCAATCCTTACGTAGAATATTGTCTGAAACGTACAACTTAGTAAAATACGACCTGATCTCCGTCTTAACAAGATTAATTAACCCAAGGGAATTAAACTAGAAGATGAAACAATATATAAACATTAACGAACTTATATAAGATAAATTTATAGACCTTATTATATAGAGTCTTCCGAGGAGGATTATTCGAATAAACTAAGGGTCATGCAAGTTTACGTAGGGTCCCTTTTGATGCACGTTTTTTTACGAAATCACGCCAGTTATCAAACCGATGCAATAAAGGAAAAAGAGTATAAAGGAGTGTAACTTATACTATAAAATAACAGTACGTGTTACCGATTTTATAACAGGAAAAAGAAAAAAGAATAAGTCTTATTAAATAGGTGATTTCTACAAGACGAACTTCTTCTCGAGAGACTACGTCTTGGACTACGAACCAATCTAAGGTACTCCCTCTTTGAAAGTTGTCATTCGTCGGACGATGAATTGATTTTATTTTCCCCGAATATGTACACATGGGAACCTTTTAGACTTTGAAGTATATATGATCACTTCCTCGGACGAGAAGCGTCGCCCAACTGTATTTTTTTTTTTTTAAAACATAAATTTATATTTATAATAAATAAGTAATTTTATATTTACATTACAAAAGTCTCTTGATTAATTCATTTTTATTTTTATTTGTACACTTTTTCTTATTGGTTAAAAATTTCTTTATTATGGATTCCTCCATAAACCAAGCTGCATTTTGGTATGTTATATCAAAAGAAATCCTTTTTTAGTAGTTCGGTAATTTGTATCGAGAGTTTGTCTTTTTAGTAGTTTGGTACTTTAAGAACATCACTTTTAAAATAAAAGAAATCTTACTAAAAGCATTTATGAAAAAGGTTTCACACCGTATCAAGAGTTTATGAAATATAACTTTTTAACTCTTCTTTCCACCTATTAAATATATTTTTTAAACAATTAAAAACTATCCGTAAATTTAAATTGTATAATAACGATTAAAAAATGGATTTTAGTTTTTAAAATTTTTAGTACGTTTCAGAGTTTCTTGTTACTTTTTTTAGACTAAACTGCGGCTTTCGAACGCTTTTTTTTATTTTTTAGAGTTGAGTGGGGGAAGCAACCGGAAGGAGCTCCGGTTTAGCTGCAGCGACTCAGCACGACGCACGAAACAGCTGGAAAGAACTCCAGTTTAACTGCAGCGACTCGACACGGTGGCGCTAATTCTTACGGAGGAGAGGATAACGGAGAGGGTCAGGGGGGGTCAAGTGTATGCCTAGGTGTATGGGTCCATTCTCTTCAATTTTTTTTTATCTTCCCATGTCTCTTCTTTTTCTTCTTTTTTTTTTTCTTTTCCTCCATCCTCGAAACCTAAAAGAAAAACAGATTGCAACGGCGGCAGCACAGGTGGTGATTGCGGCGGGTTCAACAGCAACAACAGCACTAGCGGCGACTACGGTGGGTTCGGCGGCAGCGACGGGTTCGGAGACTTCACAGGTGACGGCTACGGCGGATTCAGCGGCGACAGCGGTCGTGGCGGGTTCGACGGTGGCGACAGTAGTCTGTTCTTCATTTTATTTTATTTTCTTTTCTTTTACTCTCTTCTTTTTTTTCTCCTCTTCTCATGTTTTTTTCTTCTTTTTCTTTTCTTTCTCTCTATCTCGACATATAAAAAAAAAACAGGCTTCAACGGCGGCAACACAGGCGGCGATTGCGGCGGGTTCAGCGGCAGCAGTGACACTAACGACGACTGCGACGGGTTCGGCAGCGACGGCGGCACCGGTAGCGACAGCGGCGGGTTCGGTGGTCTACCTCTTTCTCTCCCGATACATCTCTCTCATCTCTCTCTCTCTACGAATCCCTCTCTCTGGAAAGTCCTCCACTTCTCAGCTTAACCCTCTCTCTTTCACTGCAAAGCTTTTCACTTCTCAATACCTTACTCTCCTGTGATGCACCGTACATCCTAACAGTTTATCACATAACATACTTATTGGAACTCTTATCCAACCCCCGGTAAGTTAAGTGACCATCTCCCCACCCGTCAAAACATCGATCTTTCTATGAATACATTTTTTAGTTCAAAGGTTTCGTGCATCATTAAGTCTAAAATGTCCCCACATACATTTATCTATTATCAAACCCTATCTCTGTATATAGTTGTTATTAATGATTCTCGACAAATTTAGAGTTTCATTAACGTACGTAACATAGACGTCTAACCTTTCCTTAGACCTCTTGATGTTTTGCTCTAGAAGAATAACCTTTTCGTCAGGGTAAAGACGTGGTTAATACTGCGTTGACAACGACTCCGCGTCGTTTATAAACTCCTCTCGTGACACGTTCTCTACAAAGTTCCATTGGGTCACTTAAGCTGTTAAATAAAGTATGGAGACCAATTACCCGAACACGATCTCCAAATCTTATTACTGATACGTTGCGGTTGATATAGGAAGGACAACCGTAGAAATAGAGGTAAGAAGTATAAAAGTACAGTCACTTGATAAACTTTCTAATACACATGCCAGTAATATAACGGAAACTCTCTAGGAAATCAAAATAAGTTGGTTTGGTTCAAGTCGACTTCAAGAATATAGTGTTTGGTAACGATCGAAAGATCATATCATTTACCAACTGAGCTGACTACCCGGTTACGAATACAGGTTAAAATAAGCATCAAAGTATGATTATGTTTTCGTGGATTTATGGTAATATCAAAGGATTTATGGTAATATCAAAGGGTAGTAAAGGGTTACACCCTGATAAATCCTAACTGTAAAGATAAATTTCAAAAAAGGAAAATAGAAAATAGAACTAGGATCAAAATAAACATGGAGTTTAAAAGGACTTTATTAAAAACCTAAACGACATCGTGTCAAGATACAGCTCTTTTGACACAATAACCGCTCTTTTAAAATATTTATTGTGTATATGAATTCGTTTAACAACGAAATATCTGGAATAGTTTCGACTAATACACGAGTCCTCCGCGATCTTGAGACTTAAAAGGGAGATCGTAATCACGGTACGATATAACTACGTAACGGACTTTATCATTGAACGTTCCTTAGGAGCTGTAATTCCATGAGAGAGAAAAACCTCCCAAAAGTAGTATGTTAACGGTGTGTAGAGCAAAAATGAAATACCCACCGATAAAACATCACCTGTACTTTATGTACGGTTATATAAGGGAAATCAAACAAATGTCTTCGAACATTAAACATTCTAGCACGAACTGACTCAGTTAGTAAAGTTTTACTTCCTTCGAATGTACAAAAAAACGAGGTATATAAAGAGATCACGTAATTCACGTACAAAGTAGTTTTATTTTGTCATTTTCCGATGAGTTTAAAATGTACGTAGGTAAATACGTACACCTACAGTTTGTACGCACCTTTACCGAAATAAAATCGAAAAGACTAAAAATATAAGATGGAAAATAGAGAAATATTTAAACGTCAATCAAGAAATTTTAGTTTTCAGACGACCAAATGGACGGTAAAAGTGTTTTCATACATGAAAAATACAGTTAAGAAAGGGTCGTAATAAATACAATCCAGCAGCCCGTAACTTAAGGTTATTACAGTGAGAGTCATAGTGACTCCGAATTGAAAATCTATATACCCCTCTGATATCTTCACTTGTTCACCGATTTTCAAGGTGCACTGAAGTATCTTTGACATATTACAATGAACTGACAAACCCTAGACCAATATCTCGTTGAAGACACTCGTAGTTTATTGTATATTATAACTCGTTCATTTAAGAGAATAAATATAATTATATCAGACCAGTAAAAAGTATGCACAATAGAACAAATTAATACCTTTATTTTCGACTAGATAAAAAAAAAAAAAAAGGATACCGTAACACAAAAACGAGTCTATATCGCTCTCGAGAAGGTCACGACGTAACATTTTATAGTCTTGACTTGTTCTTCTCCCTTTCGAACCTTGTAGTATCCCAGTCTTACAACATACCAGGTTGACTTCTAGGTGTACGTCACGTGCTGCTACCATTAGCGTCATGAGAATTGACAAAGACATCATAGGTTTTATATAAAAAGATATATCTTTGTTCACAAAATAAATCATGTCATTTAAGAATCTTTATTCTTTCTTTTTTTAACATGACCAATTTCTTCATGTATCTTTTAGTGTTATAACTCGCACCTCTAAGCGACGAGAATTTCTTTAAAGCAAGTCTTTAAATGAAATAATAATATAAGTTCTTGTTTTTATAAACAAGGATTTTCGGACCAGCCAAGTTATATTGGTTTGTCAAACAGCTGACCGAAATTACTAACTTGACAAACCAAGTCACCCAAAAGTCCTTTAACAACCCAAGATATACTTGACCTCTTAAGCGCCCGAGCTATATTTGACTCGACTATTACTTCCACGTCCCAATCTCACGTAAAGTTAGCCGACTAGACCAGCCCGGAACTGTTATAACCAAAAACATGCCACATAGTGTTCCAGTAGTGGAGCAATATTAAAACGTCCAAAAAGGCGCTCCGAACTTCTACAAGTACTGTAAGACTTGTATCATTCTCTACGCATCGACAGTGCGTCAAATGTTATAGATTTTACGTAATTAAAAGTTGAAAGTCTTATACGTCGTCGAAAAGTCGTTCGGTACTTAAAGAGACATTAAGCCCCTTTATAAATGATCAAACACATTGATAGAAAAAAAATAGAACGAAAAAATGATTAACAACAGAATTGAGATGACAACTGACGTAATGGCGTTCACAGTCGACGTTTAAAACACGACCTCATACTGAGTCCTAAATTAAAACAATATTGTTATCAGGGGTTTGAAGCTTAAAATAAAAGTAGACTAGAAGGCCAAAAATATAAATCAGGATTCTCAATTAAAGTCAACACACCTTTACAACTGCAACATAAGGTTAAAATACGCTCTGAATTATTATACCCCGATTTCCCTTAGCTTTTATAAAACAAAAAAAATAAAGAAATAAAAATATATATAAAAAATAAAGAAATAAAAATATATATAAAAAATAAGAAGGTCTTCACTTGACTACCTATTTTTTTTTGTAAGCTTTTATTCATTCATTTTAGCTCCCCTTTTGTCTTTTTTTTTTTTCACTTTTTTCTTTATGTGACCCGTTCCTCAGCTTTAGCAATTTAAAGTCGCCGGTTTTAAACTCGGTAAGAATCTTATTAATCACTTTTAGTTAACTAAAAGATGCAAAATGTTTAGGTCAGTCTTGTCAGGTGTGACGTCGGGAACCCGACCTGCAGGGCATAAATTCAGACCACCAGATGGGGTCTTATCAGTGGTTTCTCCCTTTTCGTAAGCAAAGATGGACGTCGTTCGGAATTAAATGAAGAGTACCGTTCGCACGTCTTCGGAATAAAAGAAAGGTAAATCTTTCGCAAATGGTTTCGACGAACAAACGTTACCCTTAGCCGTTAGTTTTATAAATAGAAAAAGAATGCTTCCCAATCGTTCTAAAATAATTATGCCCTTGCGGTTGGATCGAAATTATGCCCTTGTGGTTGGACCGAAGGAACGAGGACAATAAGCCTGCGATGTCCTGACGCTTAGTACAAAATTTTCGTTAATTTAACTGGTACGTTAGAAGATGCGGCCTCTCAGATGTCGTTAGGATAAATAATTTGTTGGTTTCAGAACAAGAAGGTTTATAATCTAATAAATCACAGTTGATAGGAAAGGTGTAGTGACTAATAAATTCTGAGGACCGAAAGGAGGAGATTAAGAGGTAACGGACAAAGGAGGTAGATAGGG
Organism: Ananas comosus; assembly: GCF_001540865.1. Classification (NCBI taxonomy): domain Eukaryota; kingdom Viridiplantae; phylum Streptophyta; class Magnoliopsida; order Poales; family Bromeliaceae; genus Ananas; species Ananas comosus. The sequence continues at coordinate 22,420 of NW_017890599.1, forward strand.
TGTTGACAAAGGAGGCAGATAGGGCGTGGGGCCCTTTCTTTGGGGTCTTATTCGAAATTCACGTCGGAACCAGGAACTATGACAGTACTTACACTAAAACACTTATCATCTCCTATATAAAGTCGATTGCGATCTGTATAAGAATTCCTAAAATATAGGAATTCTATGTACTTTAACTCTGTAGTTTTAACACTTTAGGGTACAAATAAAATATCGTCCTTAGACTGTAGCGTTTTCAAATTTTCAAAACACCTTAAAATGTAAGAGAGTTTTGTAACCTAAATTTTTGGGTGGAGGAGGTAACCATTTAAAGAAAAAGTTTCTTTTAAAAAATTCCTGACTTTATAATAAAACGTTGTAGATATAGTTAAGGTTTTTAAATTTAACTCATTTGTCTATTTTTTTTCAAGTTAAATTCTTATAAATTTATCTAAAATATAAGTTTAACAATTATTAAAATATACTAATTAAATCACATTTTAATATATATTATAGTCAGAGATATTTTTTTTCCATAATACCATTAAACAACTATATCAAGCCATTAAAAATACAACTTGATTTCGTCCGTATTATATAAAGACATATAAAATTCTGTACATGATTTATTTTTATAAAGATAGTCTATCTTTAGATAGTACTACTCATACAAAAAACTTTTCAATTAAGGCCTGTCTTTTAAAATTTAAGCTCATCCAAGATTTCCACATCCTAGATTTTCCACATCCCGCAGACATCTTCAACAAACTCTACACAATATCAAGTGTGTCATGATTATGATTAATACTACATTGGAACTAGTAAAACCTTTAACTGTGGTAATGTATGTACATCAACTAACGTAGTATTACTATCATTCACGTTGAAGAAAATACGTAACAATCATGTACTAAAAATAGAACTAATCATCGTATGAAAAATGTTTATTAATATTCTCAAACCGATGTTACGATAGCTATTGTAGATCGTGAACCACGATGATTCAAAATACGGCAATCTAGATAGTGGGCCTAGTAAAGATGTGTAATCTAGTATCAACACTCCTTCACTTAAGAGCTTTATGCTCTCAATCTGAAGTACATTTTGGCTGGTTCCCAGCACAACCATTCGAAACCTTTTCGGTTTCTACAATTTTAGTGGTTACCACGTAACCTTTACTCAGGTGCTCTCGTTTATCATATTTTGAACGTGACCTCGTTTTAACGAGAGCCCCTGGCCAGGGACCGTCCCTCCCTGGCCAGAGTAGTCGACCACAGCGCCCCAACGAACTCCGTTGGCCAGGGACCGTCCCTTCCTGGCCAAGGGCTTGCGCTTGGGTCGCTCTTTTCGGTTTTTAACCGATTCAGGACTCTAAGGTCAAGAGCCCTTGGCCAGAGAACCCCTCCTTGGCCAGAGGGCTCTGGCCAGAGAGACCCTCTCTGGCCATAGGCTTGCGCACTGGACTCGACTTCGAGAGCCCCTGGCCAGGGTACAGCCCCTCTGACCAGGGAGGCGCGCGTCTCACGGGTCACTCCCGTCACGTGTCTCACTTTTCAACTCCCCCGGTCGACCTATAACAATGTAATCTCCCGAATAATCAGGGAGAGAGGGAGAGTGAGAGAGTCAAGTGAGAGAGAGAGGGAGTATGAGAGAACGAGAGAGAGAGAGATCTTCCCTTTCTTCTTCCTCTTCTTCTTCTCCTTTTCTCTTCCTTTTCTTCCTTCTTTTCCTTCCTCTTCTTCTTCCTCTAGTTGTTTTCCTTCGAAAACCTGGAGAGGGAGTAGGAGAGAAGAGAGAAAACTCGATTGGATCTCCATTCGAAGGTTGGGATCAAATACTTTAAATCCCAAAAACCCAAAATCGAGAAATCTACCCTAGTTTAAATAGTGCGCTTAATTAGCGTATATAATAGTTAGGTAAAAACTAGTGCGTACGCCAATATAAAAATACTATTCAAGTTACTATGCAAAATAGTGATTTGAAGGGAAGAAAGATTTTTACAGGAGAGACCGTATATCGGCTACTCTGAAGAAGGGTGGCAAAATACTCGTAAGATTTTTCTGGATTTTCTAGTATTTTTTCTGTCTGGAAATGCTGCTGTCGAAAATTAGCGAAGTTACTATGCACGATAACTATGCATGCACGAGGCTTCACGTGGGTTTTTTTTTTTTTTTTTTTTTTTTTTTTTTTTTTTTTTTTTTTTTTTTTTTTTTTTTTTTTTTTTTTTTTTTTTTTTTTTTTTTTTTTTTTTTTTTTTTTTTTTTTTTTTTTTTTTTTTTTTTTTTTTTTTTTTTTTTTTTTTTTTTTTTTTTTTTTTTTTTTTTTTTTTTTTTTTTTTTTTTTTTTTTTTTTTTTTTTTTTTTTTTTTTTTTTTTTTTTTTTTTTTTTTTTTTTTTTTTTTTTTTTTTTTTTTTTTTTTTTTTTTTTTTTTTTTTTTTTTTTTTTTTTTTTTTTTTTTTTTTTTTTTTTTTTTTTTTTTTTTTTTTTTTTTTTTTTTTTTTTTTTTTTTTTTTTTTTTTTTTTTTTTTTTTTTTTTTTTTTTTTTTTTTTTTTTTTTTTTTTTTTTTTTTTTTTTTTTTTTTTTTTTTTTTTTTTTTTTTTTTTTTTTTTTTTTTTTTTTTTTTTTTTTTTTTTTTTTTTTTTTTTTTTTAACTTTTTACTATATGAATAGTAAAAGTCTTACAGAAAAATGCACAGAGGGGAAACTATACTTCGGCTACTTTGGACAAGGGTAGCAAAAGACTCGTGGGAATATTTCGGATTTTTTAAGATTTTTTATAAATTTTTTCGGTCTAAAATTTAAGTGGCGTAATTAGTGCTAATTACGTGACTAATGCACGTTGTTTTTTCTCCTTTTTTTTTTATCTTTTTAAATTTTTCTTTAAATGAAAGCTTTTTAAAGACTTAAATTAAAGTGTGTTTGTAGGCGGAAACGATGTTGGTCGTTATTAAATATTAATTTAATTGGGATGGATAGGTGGATGTTTAGATGAAATTGTTTGATAGATAGTTCACAGTAAAAGAGGAACGGAAAGAAAATAATATATGTCTTGAATGATATTTGTAGGATGAATAAAAATAGGATGAAGTGCAAATTTAAAATTTCCGTTTTTAGAAAATAAACTAAGTTTCCAAATCTTTTTTAAAGTAGGTCCCGTCTGGTACTCCCTTCTAGAAATCAAGATAAAAATTTTTCAGATGTTTTTTATATTTCTAAAACTCTTTATCTCATTAAATTTTCGATGATGCAATTTTCCTAAAACTCGGACTTATGATGAAATTTAATTTTCTAATGTGGATAACACCACTTAAGACACAGTGTTGGTGCACAAGACCCTCTTGGCGTACAGTTTTCAGAGAACCTCGCTCTAACGCCGCAAAGCACCTCTGGCTATCAATGGCGAAAATTAAGACACAGTGTTGGTGCACAAGACCCTCTTGGCGTACAGTTTTCAGAGCCTAGACTTTCTTGGTCAAACTTACCCAGACTTTCTTGGTCAAACTTACCTAGAATCTCTTGGTTTCAAGTTACTAAACTTATAAAGACTTTATTGATTAAACTAGTAGAGACTTTAGCTTTATCACTTAGCTATTTTAAAACAATCAATTCAACAGCCTCATTCTCTTTTAAACAAGACAGAGAAAAGAAACGAATACAAATCTTCCTTGAAAACAACCACATTATTGTTAATAGTGAATGCAACCACATTATTGATAATAGTAAATTTTCCTAGATTTATCCTCAATACAAACACATTACCTATATTTATGCCAAAAAGAAAAGCTTCTGATAACACTTCTGATCAACTTCTTCGAGATATCACAGAACAACCTTTCCATTTAACAACCTTTATTTTTACCTTAATTCTGTTAGGCTTTCCACTAAGAACCACCTGGACCACGTACCTTGACCACGTACTCACCACAGGTGCACAGCCTAATAATAAACAGGTTTACCTCCGGTGCACAGCGAAACCCTGAACGAACCTCCTTCGGTTTTTTAACGAGACCTCCACCTTTCAACCTGAACCACCACAGACAAACCCTTGTCTGAAACCTTGGAACGAAAACTACTACCTCAACCTAGTGTTCCACCAATTTCTTGTCTTTAATTTCGGGATTTGATTTTTTGGGAATAAAAACGGACACTTTCCTAGTGTCGCCCAATTAAGAAAAAAGAAAAAAGCAAAAGACTAAAAAAGAAAGAAAAGAACTTAAAAGAGAACAAAAAAGACAAAAAGGTAAAAAAGTTAAAAAAGAAAACTAAAAAAGTTAAAGGTCTAAGAAAGAAGAAGAAGTATAAAGGTGAAAAGAGACCTTTAAGAAAAAAGTAAAAAGAGAAACGAAAAAAAAAAAAAAAAATCGTCACAGGTTATGTTCCAGCTTTACTTTTCCGCGTTAATTTTGACGTCTTGACTTTCTTTATAAATGTTTTTACATGTTTTACAGTCTTAGTCCGCCGATTCGTAAAAGCGGATTTAACAGTGTAAACCCTCTTCTACGAAGATCATAGTACCCTAGCGGAACAAAAACAAGTCACAAAGGATATGATCCCACACCATTACCAAGACTTCTACCAAGTTAAACGGATTTTCCAAACCGTTAACCGACACCTATAGAAAACTCCCATCCAAAAACACCACGACTCCTATTTTTTCCAAAATAACTCTATCTCCCTACCTGATGACCCTAATCACCCAAAACTGTACCTCATTAAACTTTACCTCATAAATACAGCCAGTATCCTCCTTTCTGGTTTGAGCCACATCAACAGTAATATCCTCCTATGAAACCTCCTCCTATTCTCCTTCTAACTCCATCTCTATGTTATGGAACAACACTCCCTAAGAACTCCAGAAACTCGACAACAAGGTCCTATCGTTAAGAAACCTACAAAAAGACTAGTAAACAAGAGTTCAGTAGTGTTTATCACAAATCAAAAACTTCGACACAACGGTAACAACTCGTCAAAAGTGTCTTTGATTAAAAGAGTCCTAACACCCACCTACATCTCCAAACTTTACACCTTTCCTTGATTATACCCCTCTCTTATTTCATCTCGCTCATTATAGATTCCCAAATCTATCTCTTTCTATTGAAACATCTCTTCATCTCCTTTTCTTTCCCATAACAAAAACAAAAAAGAAAAGGGATTAGGGTTAGACCTATCAAGGTTCAACCTAAATATTATTTTCCCTTTATACCGTACTCAAACATTGTTTCCACCATTGTATTTTAAGATCATTCAAATATAACTATCAGATTCGATATCAGAACTTCCAATTCAAACAGGTTTTCTACAACAACCGTTTATAGAAGGGTTATTAGTAAAAGACATTAAGGAAGTTCACCCATCGGTTTATCATGAGCTTACAGAGATTATTATGACAGAACTAGATCATTCAGTATTATAACTTCTAAATCGAGCAGAGCTTTTATAACGACCATCATTAAAAGGGTTAGAACAAGTCCCTCCACTGTATACGGTCTTTTGGTTTCAACATTTAGTTTGAACAGAACCTCGGATAGATTGGTATTAAAAAATAAAACGCTCAAAAGCTCGGAAGATTTTTCTCAAACAGATAACATAAGAAACGTACGACGACGATTCCGAAAACGAAGAGGATTTACAAATTTCCATCTTTCCTATTACACTTTCCCGTATTGTCGTTTACCCAGAAGTTTATTGGACACTTACAGAACCTAATATAGTAGTTCTCTAAGAAGTCTACCAAATTCCTTTTGTAGTCACGTTTTTCCTGTTATTACACCTAGGTACAGAAACAGAAACAAACTTGGACTTTACAGACCTAGTTATATGTAATATAATTATAAAAATACAGATCTCTCTTAAGAAAATTTACTTATTAGAGGTTTACAGTCTATATTATAATAGATTTCCAAGACATTTATCAGCGGTTTACAGATACTCCTATAACAGAACTTTTGTATTTAATGTCTCCTAAACCGATTTAAGTCTTTAAAATTTTAGAAGTAAAAGGAGACCTTATCACAGATTTTATTTTTTGTAAACAACACAGACCATTACCCAGTATAGAGAAAGCAGGTACAGAAGACAAAGGTTACACAGAAGAAGATCACCTAGCTTGGTATACAGATACAGTAGAACTCGCAGATACTATAATATTTTCAGACGTATTCACAGAAGTCCTCAAACCTCTGTGTATAAACATTCTGGAACAAGAAGACTTTTATTCAGTTTCCCCAAATAGTCATCCTCTTGACCCTCTAACTAAAAATCTACATGATCTTCACAACCCACTAAACCCAAGACCACTTCAATTCATAGCACCTTAAACAGATACTTTTCAGGTACCGACCTGTTGAAAGAAACTTTCTCATAGGAAACTCACAAGAACGTTAACCTCACGTCTTTTTACAAAACAATGAAGAACCTGTTACCCTCAACACAGATACCATCCTTGTTACGAAAGTCAAACAGAAACATTTTGGTTAAAAAGATTACATACATAAAACAATACATTAGGATTATTATCAACCTATTACCATAACAAAACAAATTAATATTGAACAAGTCTTTCCCGAACACCCTCTACCCTACTTTTCGGATATCTTCAAAACAGTCCTGATATTCTAACATGAAAACTATTCCAGAATACATTTTAAAGTCGAAGTTCCACAAGTCCTAATCAGTAGGATCTCTTTAAACAAATTAAAGACGATTGGAGACTTCTGACCTTACATCTAGAACAAGTTAGAACTCATTGAAAACAAGATAAGAAACTCCAGAACGAAGATTAACCAATTCAGACACCAGATATAATCTTTCAAAAACAAGATAATTTCACAAGACCAAAAATTATATTAAATCCAAAGAACTTTAAAACAGTTCCTCAAGACAGACACAGGCTTAACAGACTAGCTCAGACTCCTGGTCAACAACTTCTCAGGAATTACCTAGATAAAACTTATAAAAATATTTTTGGTTTCCATTTTCATACTTTAAGAGGACACTCCACCATTTGTTATTTTCCCATTCCATCTAAATCTAAATTGTTTCAGAATAGTATTTCACAATCTTTACGTTTATTATTTTCTCGAAAAACAGAAAAACAAAAAGAAAACTAAGCTCGGCACCAACATTTAAATTTCTCTTGTTCATACCAAACCCCTTCTTAAATATTCATTGAATAATTCATTCAGATAAACTAAAAATCATAAGAAAAGTTACTGATGATTTTAAACAACATACGATTTTTCCTGCTAATTTTACGAATTCTCTTTATTCCTACCATAATCGTAATTTTAGAAGAACCTCCAACTCCTCCAGCATACCTCTCTTAGAGATTTTCTACCCCCATTACATATTCAAGAGACAGATCTCACAAATATTATGTTTTCTAATCAAGATCTTTAGATACTCAGAGATACATTTTTCAAAAATTTTGTGCTTTTACATGATTTCACGGTTACCCTACTAATCGTATTTGTCCTAACAACTATCATAATTTCCACTTCCGCAGTTACAGTTTCCGCAGAAGTTGACTTTAAAGATTTTTAGAAGAAGAAGGTTATACTTGCTATAACATAGCGGTCAATTTAACAGAGCCCGAACATCATAAAAGTGATATCAGACTTGACAGCAGCAGTGATAACAATAACAGAAGACTAACAGAATTTAAAAGCAACAACAATAGCAATAATAGCCGAAGCATAAGAAGCATCAGACCATTATAAAGCAGAAACAGAACTAATCGGTCACACAAATTAATACCAAATTTCTAAACTTTATGTTCTTTTCCCAGATAAAGGGTTTCGACTATATAACAAACCTATTTCCATTATTATTCTACCTCACCCTGAGGATTCCAATGACTCAGATATTATTTCCAGACATATATTATCCCTTACATTTCTTTCAGATTTTAACCAAGTTATTCTATTATGTTCGTTTGATTTTCCTTAGATTTTTATCTAAGCAAATCATTTTTATTACGACAGAAATAGGTCAAAACTCTCAGAATCTTATTTAAATAATAAAAGAAGGCTATATAGCTTTTCCGGTTCACTATTCTATACCCAGTTTTCAAAGGGTTATATAATAATTATACAGATTTTATAACATATACTACAATAGNTCTCTATATTTCCCACTTGCGTATCCGCATAATTTTTCTTCTTTTGTGTCACTATATTTATTAGATCTTGCTTTTAAGACTGCGCCCCATCCTAAATCACAACCGTCTGTTTCTATGATAATATAATCAGAATCTAACGGAAGATCTAGGTCTGGTAATTCAGATACGAGGGCTTTTATTTGTTTGACCAATTTTATGTCTTCAGCATTAAAGTGTCTTTGTCCTGATTTTCCAGTCTTAGCATATAAAGGTCCTGCGATTTTTCCTAGGTCTTTGATAAATGTTCTGGCATAATTTACTAGTCCTAAAAAGGATTGTAATTCTTTAAGAGTTTCAAGTTTGTCTGGCATGTCTAGGATTTTCTTGGCTATATGGGGTTGTAATTTTATCTTTCCTTCACCAATAGTTACTCCCAAGAAATTGATGTATTTTTTACAGAGTTCAACTTTATTTTTACTTATAATAATTCCATGTTTAATAAATTCATGAAAGACTACCTGTAGGTGTCCTAGATGTTCTTGTATGTTTTTACTGAAAACTAAAATGTCATCGACATAAACTAAGACAAAATCTCTGTGTTCATTAAAGATTGTATCCATTTTTCTTTGAAAAATAGAAGGTGCATTTTTAAGGCCAAAAGGCATGACTAGCCATTCAAAATGTCCTTCTGGGCAGGTAAAGGCTGTCCATTCTATACTCTCTTTGTCCATTTTTACTTGCCAAAAACCTGACTTACAGTCAAATTTACTGAAAATCTTTTTATCTTGTATACTGTTTATTAATTGAGATTTGTCTGGAATAGTATAGCCATCGAATTTTGTATTGTCATTAAGTCTTTTGTAGTTAATGACCATCCTGCTTTTTCCTCGTACTATCTCAGAATGTTTCATAACTATAAAAGCTGTTGATCTATGTTTAGATATCGATTTTCGTATAACACCTAATTTAATTAGTTCATTTATGTGTAGTTTAAATTGTTCTCTTTCTTCGTTAGTGAAGTCTATAGAGGCAGTTCTAAGTTCTAACTATATATTCTGGATTAATTATATCCAGTTTACAATATATTTTATCGTTTTCCCAATATTTAATTGGGTTGTCTCCCATAATTTCTAATTTGTCAAGTTTATGTAATATTTCGTCTATGTCTTGCTGGTTTCTAATAAAACCTATATTTAAGAGGGTTTTTTCCCAATTTACAAAGTCATAATCCATACAAATTGAATCGTTGTCTAATAATTTTTCTAGATTATAAGAAAAATCATTATGCCAAGCGTCAAATTCTAATAAGTCTGTTTCGTCTGTTATCTTATCTAGGGAACAAGGTTCTCCCTTGGAGCAATTGTCACAGCAATCTATTCTATCTTTTAAGGGTTTCTTTGCTTTCTTTTGTACTGGAGTCATTGTGACATGTTGTAGAATTTAACATAATCTCTATTGATGCTTATTCCTCCTAAAAAATGGAGCATAAAATTTAAGCCTAATACAAAGTCTGCATTTATTTTCATTTTTCGTAACCAAACCTTGGGAATGGTATAGGTTTCATTGAATGTATTACATGTATCTAAGAAGCTAATTTTTGCATTAGAGACATACTGTGTATATTTGTGGGCAGTACCATCCATTTGGATACCACTTGTTGGTTCTTTTGCTGTCTTTCGATAATTTAAAGGGACTAGATCTGTATGTATGAGACATGTCGTACAGCCAGTGTCAATTACTGCTTCTGTTTCAAAATCTTTGTTTCCTATTTGTATTTTACATGGAACAATTAAGCTTCGTAGTTTTAATCCTTCATTACAGATATAACTATCTTCATATACCCGCAAATTTTCTTCTTCATAATATTCAGATAGTTCTGTCATATTTTCACAGATCTCAATTCCTTTTCCTTTGTTTGTAATGTCCTTGTTTTTTCGCGGATTATCTTGTTTTTCTAGAAGGCTGACTCTAGCTTCTAATGCTATAATTCTTTTTTCATGGGCATTTAAGTGTTCAATTTCAAAAGTCCTTTTAGGTTCTAAATTTGTAATTTGTCTATTAAACTTTTTGTTTAAGCAAATTGAACATGCTTCAATTTTACATAAGCGACATTTACATCTAAGTTTTCTTTCTGGAAAGAAATTACAGTATGTGCAAGGTCTATGGTCATATCCTTGTCTTTCTTGCCAATCATGGCTGCATTCTTCATTTAGATTCATAAGGGTCATAAAATGAATAGTAGGGTCATGAAATGAGGTTTGAGATATTTCAAAGAGATGTCGTATGTCTTTTATAATGTCTTCTTGTTCTGAAAGATCATCGAACAGAATCCTAATATCTCGAATAATTTTATTTTGGTCCTTAGTATCTAATAACCTCTGTTTGCGTTCATATTCGATTATTTCTCGGATTCTTGATCCACTCTGGTTTTGTATTTCCATAGCTATTTTCCATATTCGTTTGTCTATCCTTTCTTGTGCTCTTTGTCTTAATAATTGAATTTTATAGTCTCGGGCGGCTAATTCCCAATTAGGGTTTTGTTCTTGTTCTAGAGTTTGTACTCCCTCATAAAGAACAGTGGTACTGTCATAAAACGAAGTCCATGTTTGTTCTTCTAGTGGGGAAGTCATGGATGTATTTTCGTTAGGGTCTTCAAAAATCATTGCAGATTCAAAAAAATACGTATGTTCTTTTTGCTTTGTTTTAGTACCTTCAGCCATATTTGAGATAAAAGTATTGTAGTTATTATTGTCTTCATCAGAGGAAGATTCTCTGTCACTTTCTTTCTCGTAGACTATATTATTTTCAATGGAGTAAATAGTTTCAGTGTCTGATACAAGTTCATCTACTGCTAACAAGGTTTCACCAGTATCTTCTATAAGTAAAGCATTTCGGTTCTTTATGTTTTGTCTTCTTGGACATGCATTTGCAAAATGGCCTGGACTATTACATGTATAACAAAGAAGTTTGCTTTTATAAGTTCTGTCGGATTTATATTTTCTAACATGGTTGTCTTTATTTAAATAGGGCTTTTTGGCTTTTGATCGCCGTAAGAAATATTTCATTCTTGTCTTATATCCTTTGTATTGAGGGATGTAATGTTTAGATGTTTTTCTTTGGTTTTTATAAAATGGATTTCTATACTGCTGGGGAGTATACACCACACTTTTACAGAAAGAGTATTCATTGTCTTTTAGTTGTTTTGTGATTTGAATATTGGCACATTTTTCTTGTAGTATATTCATTATGAATTTTACTCTTTGTCCTATGGACCATTTAGTGTCCGGGTTTTGCCTTATAGTTTCTTTTTCCATTGTATCCCATCTATCTTGGATTTCTCTGCCTAAGGCTCCTGGAAGTTTGAAGAATAATTTTCGTCCTATGTCTTGGCTAAAAGCATTCCCACTTATACTTGCATAATATAAGTATGCCTGTAGAAAGTCTTTGATAGGAAACCAGGTTGAAATACTAAGTTGTTCTAGGCTAATAAGAGCCTGATTTTGGAGGAGTATTGGCCAGAGTTAGGGTCTTGGCCTGTAATAAGAGAATGAACTTTGTTTGTAAAATTACAAGGATTACATCCTAATGTTAAAAGATGTCTGAATTCATCTTCATATTGAACCTTATATTGTTCCCGCATTCCTTTAGTAGATTCTCCTAGAAAGGTTTCTAAATATTTGTACATTTCTTCGGCATTATCTGTATTCATGTAGTGTTGATTACGAATATAATCTGCTACAACTAATCCTTTCCAAATGTCTATTATAGAATCCCAAGTTTGGGGGTCATGGGCTGCTATGTTTAATATTTTTCCAGATCCTGCTTCTTGTAAATTAACAGGATTTTTAAAAGGATATGTTTTGCCGTAAGATCTGACATTACGACCATAAGGGTAGATTTGTTCTTCTGGGGCTGAGGAGACGCTATGTCTAGGAAAGTTACCAGTGTTATAAGTTTCTGCTGGCATCCGGATTGTATCATAGTATGGTATATGAGAATATCCAGGATTGGTTGTTTGAGGCCTAGGAGGTCTCTGTGGAGCTGGAGGAGTGGATAGTGGATGTTCAACATGATATGGTGGAGGAGTGTGTGTTACAGGAGGATTATGAACAGTAGATCCTTCTCCTTCTTCTGCTAAGTTTATTTCTCTTATCTCGTCTCTTAGGTTATAGATGAGATTATTATTGGACAGAGTATATCCTAACTTTTTATCTTTTTCAGATCGTAATTGTCTTTTTAGTCTGATTTGTTCTATCAGACGGGTTTCTTCTTCATCGCTAAATTCTTCATCTTCAGATTCAGATTCAGAAGAATAGTCAATATAATTGTATTCCATAAAATTATATTCGATATTGGGTTGTTTTTCTAGATTATAAGGTACATTCAAGTTTGGTGGTTGGTCTTGAGGTAATAGAGTAAAATCTCTTCTTTGAGTGCTTGATTCACCTAGTTGGGTCGATGTACTACTCCTTTTTCGTATTAACGGCGTAGTCCTATCTTTTTCATTTTCTGTTTCTTCAACTGTCTCGAAGTCTGTGAATCTGAGTGAGTTCCTTCCTTGTTCATTTTGATAGTAAATAGTATCTGCAGGAGCTATTGTTGTTTGCCGAATTTTAGTAAATTTATCCAAATTCCATTCTAGGCCGGCATATTTCTTAGCATCTATTTCCATTGGTGCTATTAATTTCATGCCTTGTGTTCCCATTAAATCTACTACACCTAAGGGGTTCATTAAAAAATGTGATTCGGCAGTAGGTGTTAACAGACCTGTAAATCCGATGCAAACTTGTAAGTTTCTAAAGTTTTGTCCTTCATATAAGTCTATTCCTCTAACTTGTATACCAATCTTAATCTGATTTGCAAAGTCTAATGAAGGCATTAGAAAGTCTGGAACGACATAAAATATTCCACCGTTGAAATTCATATCTATTTCTGTACATCCTAAGGATGCATCAATTATATTCTTGTGTCTATTGTCATAAGGCATTAAGAGTACTTTAGATCCTAGTTTTTTACATACTAGTCCTTTTATGCCTATTACAATTAATCCTAAATGCATAAGTGCTATATCTGCCTTTCTAATACTCTTTTGTACTTCGTCATCAGCAAGGGGTATAGAAATATGTTGACCGTCATAACATTCAACTGATACTTCACTCTTAAAAGATATAAATTTAGTTTTATCAACATACCGTTGACGTTTATCATATAAAATGTCTGGATTTATGAGACGTAATCCGTGGGTACGGAAGATTGCGATGTCATCATCAACATCTACAACTGTGTCTAGTTGAGGTGTCTATGATCTGGGGACTAACGGAAGAGGTGTTGGTCTACAAAAAATTTTTTCAACTATGTTCCTTGCTCTAGACTTAGGAGCTCTTAAAGAAATTGTAGATTCTCTATCTTCAGATCTAGAGGAATTAGATCTAGAAAGTCTGTGTGTTTGAGAAGAAGATGTAGAAAATTCCATATTTATCAATAATATGGTGGTATTGAGGATAAATCTAAGAAGATTTACTATTATCAATAATGTGCTTGCATTCACTATTATCAATTATGTGGTTGTATTTAAGGAAGTCTTGTCTTCGTTTCTTTTCTCTATCTTGTTTAAAAGAAAACGAGGCTGTTGAATTGATTGAAAGAATAAAATAGCTAAGTGATAAAGCTAAATATGTTAATATTAAAAGGTCTTAGCTAGTCTTAACCAAGAAAGTCTTAGCTCTGATACCAAACTTGGTGAATCAAGCACTCAAAGAAGAGCCATTCTCCACATAATTGAAAATAGGATGAAGTAAAGCATTTCGGTTATAAACAAATTAAAAATAGGATGAAGTAAAGCATTTCGGTTATAAACAAATTTTATTCTAAAAAAATTAAACAATACCCTTATGGTCGTAATGTCACGTGAAAATTTCAGTTTCAAAAAATACCCAAACTTAAATTAAAGTGTGTTTGCAGTTATTTTCCTGTGCTCCTAAGTTTTATCCATGCACCAGGTCTACCAAATTGTCTCGCCAATGATGACCATCCAAAACCACTACGCCTGAGGTTTTTTTTTCAAAACCAGTGGGCCCACGTCATCATGCCGCGTCATCATTCCATCCATTACCTAAACCTGCGTAGCCGCGGTTTTTTTGAAAACCAGGTGCCGCCGCAGTTTTCTCCTCCAAAACCTCCCTTCCTTCGGCTATAAAAGGAGACCCTCCTCCTTCCCTCAAAGCATGGTGAAAAAATCATCCAAAGGAAAGAGCCATTCTCCACATTCCCTCTGCCGCTTCCCTATGCAAAAGTCCGCTGAAGCTTAAAGGAAGATCATTTCGACGACAAGTGAAGAATGAAGCAAGCCTCTTGTTAGATATAGCATCCTAGCTCCACAAATAATTCCCTAATGGCCTTTATTTTCCTGTCTTTCCTGTAAAAATTTATCTTTTTCTCAACTGCATTCTGGCGTGAAGAGTCTGTACAAACAAGTCCTTTCTTTTCCCCCGGGAAGTCCCGGAAGGGAAACCTTCTAGCGTTGTGATGTAAGTTTTATCCTTTGTTTAATATTATATTTCTCGAACTCTTCTATCCATGGCATTTTCTTTGCCCCATGATTCCCTTTCCTTGGACTCTTAATGAAAATTTATGGGTTCTCTCTGGATAATTATTTCAGCTTAAGCAAGTGTAAAGCATATATGCTTGGCAGATTTGATAAGAGAAAAAAATGCTCTGTAAATTTCGCCATTGATAGCCAGAAGTGCTTTGCGGCGTTAGAGCGAGGTTCTCTGAAAACCGTACGCCAAGAGGGTCTTGTGCACCAACACTGTGTCTTAAGTGGTGTTATCCACATTAGAAAATTAAATTTCATCATAAGTCCGAGTTTTAGGAAAATTGCATCATCGAAAATTTAATGAGATAAAGAGTTTTAGAAATATAAAAAAAACATCTGAGAAAATTTTTATCGTGATTTCTAGAAGGGAGTACCAGACGGGACCTAATTTAAAAAAGAATTGGAAACTTAGTTTATTTTCTAAAACGGAGATTTTAAATTTGCACTTCATCCTATTTTTATTCATACTACAAATATCTTTCAAGACATATATTTACTTCTGTCCGTTCCTTTTTTACTGCGAACTGTCTATCAAACAATCTCATCTAAACATCCACCTATCCATCCCAATTAAATTAATATTTAATAACGACCAACATCGTTTCCGCCTTCAAACACACTTTAATTTAAGTTTTTAAAAGCTTTCTCTTAAAGAAAAGTTTAAAAAGATAAAAAAAAAAAAGAGAAAAGACAACGTGCATGTCACTTTGCGTAATTAGCACTAATTACGCCACTTAAATTTTAGACCGGAAAAATTTATAAAAAATCTTAAAAAATCAGAAATATTCCCACGAGTCTTTTGCTACCCTTGTCCAGAGTAGCCGACATATAGTTTCCCCTTTGCATTTTTCTGTTTGCATAGTAAACTTAAAAAGTTAAAAAAAAAAAAAAAAAATTTTCACGTGAAGCCACTGTATGCATAGTTATCGTGCATAGTAACTTCACTAATTTTCGACAGCAACATTTCCAGACAGAAAAAATACCAAAAAATTCAGAAAAATCTTACGAGTATTTTGCCACCCTTCTTCAGAATAGCCGACATACGGTCTCTCCTGTAAAAATCTTTCTTTCCTTCCGCCACTATTTGCAATTCTCAAAAAATACCCAAAAAATTGTTAAAAGTTCAACTTTCTCTTTCTTATTCTTATCCTTTTTAACCGGTATTTTCTAATACTTAATTTTCAATATATTACATAATCTGACCCAACTCTACTATTTACCGCATTTCCCTAAAATCTTAAAAAATCCCAAAAATATTATAAAAATCCCCTTTAGGTTTTTGCTTCTTTCAAAGGTTTGTTTTTCCTCATACCTTAGGGTTTTCATAAATAGACCATTTCCGCACCTTCTCCTAAACCCTAAACCCTAAACCCTAAAACCTAAACCCTCAACCCTAAACCTTAAGCTTGGAACTAGCCAAGCCTAAACTCTCTAGTCCCCTCTCCCCTGTTCCCCTCTCCCCTTCTTGGGGAGAGGAAAATTGCATCTGGCAAAATTTTCCCCTCTCCCCTGTTCCCAACTCCAGTACAAAGAGTTTTAGTAACATCTGGCAAAATTATGACTGATTTCTTGCGAAATGTACCACCGCAAAACGCACACTTAGGTGACGTTCGCAGCACATTAAGGGCTGTCGGTCCAGCGGTGATATTCCCATGACTCTACTTCAACATTTATTTTTCATTCCCGATTCCCCAACACGAGCGTAATACATTCAGGAATCATGATCAACAACAGATAGAACCTTACATCTTGACGAAGCCGGCATCTCTCATCTCCACCTATAAATTCTCCAAAAGTTGAAATAATAGTTTGTAAATCTTGATACTTGTGGCATTGGAGTGGTAAGCCATGCAAACGGATCCATACATCATACCGAAATCTATGACTGCGTTCACCAAGGTTGTATTCCCACAGCACGGCCGTAATTGTGAGCTTGTCGCACTGAATTGGCGAACGACGGATAGCTCTATCCCGGATCTTGTCGGTAGGAAAGAATACTACATAGTCGCCGCCGTCAGGACAATGTACAATTTCATAATCGCGGGAATCACCACCAAACCGCTCCGCTGGGAGACCAGTTACGCCATCCATCATGCAATCGTCTTCAGTGTCGGAGGATACAATATTCACTTTAGCTGCACGGTCGTACAAAATATTTGCATCTAAGTATCTATTGCAAAATGGAATAAAACAGTAGTTGAATCTTGGTCGTGTGGAGTTAGAGCTCGACATGATAAATGTCTAGTTATAAGAATGAGCACAAAACAATTAGGAACGAGGAATGAGCACAAACGAATTCGAGAGGAGCAGGGATTTGAAGTGGAAGGCTTATTTATAAGTGGACATATAGAGGAGGGAGGTATAAGAGTGTGCCTTTCAACACAGCAGATGTACATGGCAGTGCTCATTTAGAGTAGGGATGTATATGGGTGTTTCAAACATGGATATAAGAGTGTGCCATATACCATTTCTGGCTATAATGTGAAAAATCAAGTCTCCACTATAAAAGTGGTCATATCACTACTAGATATAGGGGTGTGCCATATACCATTCTAGATGCACCTCGATAAAGTTATAGGTAGACTCTTTTCTTATAACACTTGTTTAGCACCGTCAGATATATGGGTGTTCCAACCAAGACTTAAAGTGTACCGAATAGCCTTATAAGTATTCCGTTTCTGGCTATAATGTGAAAAATCAAGTCTCCACTATAAAAGCGGTCATATCAATATTAGATATAGGGGTGTGCCATACACCACTCTAGATGCATCTCGGTAAAGCTATAGTTAGAGCTTTTATTTTGAGAGTTACTTAGCACTATCATATATATGGGTGTTCCAACCAAGACGAAAGCTGTACCCAACCACAGTATAAGTGTTCCGTTCTGACTATGATATGCAAGATCAGGTTGGCAGATAAAGGTGGTCCTATCACTACTACATATATGGATGTGCCCTTCACCACTATAGCTGCACCTCGGTGTAGCTATAGCTAGAGCTTTTTTTTTAGAGTTACTTAGCACTGTCATATATATGGGTGTTCCAACCAAGGCGATAGCTGTATCCAACCGCAGTATAAGTGTTCCGTTTCTGGCTATGATGTGCAAAATCAGGTTGGCAGATAAAAGTAGCCCTGTCACTACTACATATATGAATGTGCCCTACACCATTATAGATGCANGGGGGCCAAAATATATACGAATAAAAATTTTAGCAGATAAATAAAATTTTAATTACTTAAATTTTTAATAAAAAAATTTAGTGATTAGATAATTAATATTAAAAAAATATTAAATTTATTTTTTAATTTTCATTCGCTTAATTTCTAATTATTTTATTTGCATTATTCTATTGAAATAACTTAAGAATTGTACTAAATCTAATAATAATTTAGTTAGAATTTAATTTTTTAATTTTTATTAATAATAATAACAACCGGTGACTAATATCTAATAGAGCTATTAAATTTAGCATACTAGTTTATTTAGTTAAATAAATTAGCTCATAAAAATTAATTAGAAAATTAAGAATGTATAAACAAAATATTTAAAGCTGAAAGGACTTATTTCAAAATGCACTATAATTATGAGATTTTTAGTATATTTTTACCTATAAAATATATAAGAAGAGAGGGAGTTTTATACTAGCACTAAAAACTTTTTATAAGATAATAGAACTTAATAAGAGTTTTATAGCAGATCGCGACAGGATCATCATTTAGTTCAGTTGACAAATTATAAATTAGCTACTCTTTCACCTCACATAATGCTATAAGCGCGTTTATGATCAATGAAACCCAGCTGATATGTGAACAATAATTATATTTATTAACTACTAATTGAGAAAAAAGCTTGGTTTTAAATAAATGAACAAAAAATAGTGAATTTGATGGCTTGTTAATCATTTTTTTTTACTTGATTGATTGATAAAAAATAGTTTTAGTTATTAAATAGGCAGGTACTCAAAAAGATAAATAATGCTAAGAAACTAGCAAATCATTGAACTTGGTATTTATAGCTTCTTTGTCCAAGACTCCAAGTTGTTGGGAGAATTAATTTTTGGTAATTAATTCATAATAATTTTCACCATGGTACTAATAAATAAAAAAAAAACCCAAAATAAAGTGGTGCTATTAATAAAGTGGAATTTAACATTATGCTATTTACCAAGTAAATTTGATCATGCTCAATTAATTTATTCTGTATAAACAAAGAAAATAATACTATATTTACAAAACAAAATTATAAATTTTCTAACAAATTTATTTATGTAGATATATTATATTATATTAGTAAATGTTTATAAATCATGGAGCAAGGGAATAAATCTAGTCATTTAAACTCATATATTTATAGGAAAATTGCAAAAATTATGTACAGAGAATTATTTTGAAAGCAAAATAACTCTATTAATATGGAAAACGAAGATATGAACTAAAAAAAATTGAATTAAAATTATTTTACAACTCTTTTGGTATAGACTATAGTATTTGTTGTAATGTATCAAATTTTCGAAAAAAAAAAGAAAAAACTAAAACAATAGATATTAAGGGAGGGGTAATTATGGAAAATCACAACTTAAACGGTTGCGATGCACGTGAAAACCCGGCTAAGCCAACTGTATAACACATGCTATGATACTTAATTTGCTCCCCTTCTAAAAAAAAAAATTTAATTTCAATTTTAAATTGTAAATGAAATATGAAAAAAAAAATTATAATAAGATAAATGAAGGGACTTTTTTCAAAAATAACCTTGTGAAATTTTGTATTTGCCAAACTAATCCTGTGAAATTTTTATTTGTGAAACTAACCCTGCTCTCGCCACGTGGGCGCCACGTCAGGAATTTTTCAAAAAGACGGTGAATCGTTCACCGTCTTTGATATTTGTTGTGAAGGCGGTGAATGGTTCACCGTCTTCATAAGGCAGTGGACCATTCACCGTCTTTAGTACAAATCCCTATTCTGCACAAATTTTTTCAAGTCCATAATATGGTGTCCTTGATAAGACGATGAATCGTTCACCGTCTTTGATATTTGTTGTGAAGGCGGTGAACCATTCACCGTCTTTAGTATAAATCCCTACTCTGCGCAAATCTTTCTCAATCCATAATATAATGTCCTTGATAAGACGGTGAATCGTTCCCCGTCTTCTCGAGGGCACAGAAACAACGGACTTGAGAGGGCGGAAAGGGGAAAGGGCGGAAAGAAAAATTTTATACTAAAGGCGATGAATGGTTCACCGTCTTCTAAAGGCGGTGAACCATTCACCGCCTTCACAGCAGATATTACAAAGACGGTGAACGATTCATCGTCTTATCTAGGCCACAACACCCAGGACTTGCAATGTTTCAGGGAGTGTGGGGATTTGCTGTGAGGCGGTGGCGGTGAACCATTCACCGCTTTTACAACAAATTACAAAGACGGTGAACGATTCACCGTTTTTTTTAGAAATTCCTGACGTGGCGCCCACGTGACGAAAGGAGGGTTAGTTTTACAAATAAAATTTTGGTAGAATTATTTTGCCAAAATCGAATTTTTGGAGGATTATTTTATAAAAAAGCCCTAAATGAAGCCTAATTTATGGCCTTTTATGTAGAAGCCGCACTATATAATCTATATAATCTATATCGTTAACTAATTAAAATTTTATTTAAAAAATATAATAATTATTTTAAAAATTAGTTGTTATAAATTTTTTTTTTAGACTCTTACATCATCGGATCCAAACACAATCACATATGAATCAGAATTAGCAAACCTGCGGTGTAGCTCACACTTTCAAATACCTTCTTATATTTTTGACTGGTATTCAGCTCTCATACCTTATATTTTTTATTGGTATTCAGCTCTGATACCAAATGCAACGATCTGATTAATTAACAATAATAACTCATTGGATCCAAACCATCAGTCTAAAATATTTAAGTTTAGTTATTATTGTTAGGATGCGCAGCCTTTTATATTCTTAATCAGATTATTTTTTCATCCGATATAAAACTATAGAATTGTTATATGATCAAGAATATGATGTTGTGGTACAGTTGTCACATTCTAAATTTTGCTCAACAGGATGCAGAGGCCATTACATTATAATACTTTTTTCTCTTTATTTTTTAGATTTAATTTCTTTTTTTTTCCTATGTGACGTGGAGATGTATGTTTTTTTTTTATTATTTTTTTTAGATTAAAGGTGTGGTATGAGAATTTAACACTTTGACCATATAAGAAGGGAGGTATATATATATTTATGGTACCAACAAAGTTAACCCAGGAGGCTAATGTAATTAACATTGACTGTGGATTATTCTTTTCTTTGACTTCAATTAAATAAAAAAAAAAGTATTTTCTTAAAAAAATTTTAAAAAATGGAAAATTCATTTTTTTTTCCAAATTTTGATGAATAAACAATGAGATAATAACTTAGCACTAAACTAGTAATTGTCAATACCAGCTTTTTCTAGAATATTCTATGAAAAGAAGATGAGTTATTAAAACAAATTTTAAATTTTTATTTTTATTTTCATTTTAGTCCAAAGACGTAAGTCTAGTTCAACCATGACAGCTAATCAGAGTTGTCAAAATCTAATTTAAAACTCCGCTAATAAGCAAATTGCGACCATATATTTTCTAATTTTAAATTATTGTAATTTTATTTTTATTACAATATTAAATTAACAATTTTCATCTGCTAAAGAGATATTTCGAATCATTAAATTTAAAAAATCACCAATAGATATAATCAAGTTTTTATTTAAAGTGCTAATATTAATTTAAATTACAATTTTCTATTTGTAAATAGCCTATATTGGAGGGGTTCAATTTGCATTTTTTTATCTTTCGTTTTCTAATGTGATATGAATCATATGATGATATTTTTGTGATTTATCAGCCAATAAATAAATAAATAAATAAATAAATTTCCAAAGGCGCATATCTTTTTACGCGGACGCTCGTAGGGTAACAACAACAACGGAGCGAGAGGGTCGTGGGGTACAAGGAAATCAAATCCGACACGGAGGGCATTTTGGTCAAAGTACCCGAAGAGTCTTTGGGGGCCTCGCGTGTCTTTTCCGAAAATGCCCCTGGATTATCGGAAAATTAAAATTAAAAAAAAGGAAAAAAGGTGAAAAAGTTCGTAGAGAGGGGGAGTTGGGGTTTGGGAACTCTCTCTCTCTCTCTCTCTCTCTCTCTCTCTACGAGGGTATATTCCGCGCGTGGATCCTCTTTCTCTCTCTCTCTTGCTGGTGTGATCGCTCTCCATTAAACGTAAAGCCTCGGAGCGAATGGAGAAACCCAGAGTCGCGTCTCCTGGCGTTTTATTGGGATTTTGAGGTGGGTTCTCTCCGTTTTTCGCTTGTTTTCTACGTCGGAATGTTGATTTGATGCTTCCGTTTTGTAATTGGCGGTTTAATCTGAAATGGGTTTGTGATTTTTGTTTTTCTAGGGATTTGAGGACTTGGAGTTTTTGTTATAGCTTGTTGAAAGGTGTGATCTTTTGGCGCAATTTTTGTATCTGTGTGGTTGCTGTGTGGTAAAGATCTCTTCTTTT
>NW_017890600.1:0-19178 GCF_001540865.1 Ananas comosus
AGTTAGCGAAAGCATGTGATTGTTAAGTAGGACGTCTCTATGTGATTAGAGGCTAAGTTTAATTTTCGTTTATCCTCTACTTCTAGTGTTGTGTCGGGCGGCCGACGACATGACGCTTGAGGCAAGGATGAATGTGCATGTTGCTTTCGCCTAATTGGGTATGGTCGAGTAATGTTGGTCAAGTGACTAATGCGAGTTGCTTCTTTTCAGGAAGCAATGGCACCTCGACGTCGATCGCAGACAAGGTCGATGCCGGAGGAAGCGAATGCGATGCCCGAGCAATCCGGAGCGAGTGGCGACGGAGAGCTTAGGGAGCAAATGGCCGCGCTTATTGGCGTAGTGCGGCAACAAGCGGAGTCTGTTCAGCGCCAAGGGGAACAGATTCATCGGCTCCAGGAGACCTTGGAGCGCCAGCAGGCGGCGGCGGCCCAGGCGGGCGTCGAGCATGTCGCGCCCCCTGTGGTGGTGCCGAGTGTAGTTGAGGGAGCGGCGGCAGCGGCGGCTGTTCCAGTTACGGTAGTACCGGCCGGATCGGGAACCTCGAACCCCGATAGCGCGGCGGTAGATGCGGAGCGAGAGCGCACGTTGGCGGCTCTCATTCAGTTCAAGAAGTTCGACCCACCTACCTTCGAAGGCGGTTTGGTGGAGCCGGCGGTTGTGGAGTCGTGGATCGACTCAATAGAGACGCTCTTCGAGGACTTGAATACCTTGGAGAAGGATAAAGTGTACCTCGCCACCCATTGTCTAGGGAAGGCGGCGACGGTGTGGTGGAAGCGAGTGAAGCGGGATCGTCCTACCGATCTTCCGCTCATGCTTTGGGAAGAGTTCAAGAGATCAGTGTTCGCGAACTACTTCCCCGACACGGTGAAGCGGAAGCTACAAGACAAGTTCCGCAAGTTGAGACAGGGTGATCGATCGGTGGGAGAGTATGAGCAAGAATTCTCCCACATTATTGATTGCGTTCCCGATGTTGTTCGTGATGATCGGGACCGGGCGGATTGGTTCTTGCGAGGACTCCAACCCCGAATTTATGAGAAAGTGCAGATCTTGAAGTTGTCGACCTTTGCGGAGGTCTTCGATCGAGCTTTGTGGGCGGAGCACGGTAGCGCCGATGTACGCGAAGAACGAGAAGCTATTGCCGAGTCCAAGGACAAGGGCAAGAAAAGAACGGCGGGCGGTGCCGGGGGCCGGCCAAATACTAAGAAACCCCCTCGGTATCCCCGACAGCAGTCGAGGAACTGGAGACCACCTCGATGCGTCATTTGTGGCGGTGAGCACAGGGTGTCGACTTGCCCGCCGCGAGACGGCAAATGTTTCAAGTGTGGCCGACTGGGACATCTTATCCGGGAGTGCCCGTCGTGGACGTCATCTGCGCCAACGGCGGCTTCAACACCGTCTACCCCGAGACAGCTTGCGGGGTTACCACCGGCGATGTCGGCTGGGCGCGCGTCAGCACCGCGTCAGCCGGAGGGATCGCGAGCGCCTAGCGGTCGAGTCTTTGCCGCTCAGGTGGAGGAGCAACAACCTGCAGCACCCGACGACGTCGTGGCAGGTATAATTGTGATTAAAGGCACTAGAGCTAGAGCTGTGTTTGACACAGGCGCATCTCATTCATTCATTAGCTCTTCATTTGCTAAAACACATGGCATAGAGATGGTGTATAATGAGGATTATTGGTGGGTGAACGCTCCAGAGCATTCATTCAGTGTCCACAATGAGTGTTTGGCGTGTCCAGTGCAAATAGGCGATTGGATTATGCCGATTGATCTGCTAGTGCTAGATCAGATGTGGGGATTCGATGTTATCTTGGGGACCAATTGGCTCTCCAAGTACTATGCGGTGATAGATTGTGAAAGCAAGGTGATCACTTTTCGTGAGCCTAATCAAGAAGAGTTAGTCTACCAAGCGTGCAAAAGTAGGCGCTTCGCGGCGACTATATCGTCTGTAAGGGCGAAGAAAATGATCAAAGGAGGGTGTAAGGCCTATTTGGCAACCATGGTGGATGCTCGAAAGGAGTACCCAGAGTTGGGAGATATTCGAGTAGTGTGCGAGTACCCGGATGTATTTCCGGCGGAGTTACCGGGACTGCCACCGGACCGGGAAGTTGAGTTTGTCATTGACTTGATTCCCGGGGCGGAACCAGTTTCGAAGGCTCCGTATAGAATGGCACCGGTGGAGTTAAAGGAGCTAAAAGGTCAACTACAAGACTTGCTCGATAAAGGCTTCGTGAGACCGAGTGTGTCACCGTGGGGAGCTCCGGTGCTATTTGTGAAGAAAAAGGATGGCACACTTCGACTCTGCGTAGATTATCGCGAGTTGAACAAAGTAACGATAAAGAACAAGTACCCGTTGCCAAGGATTGACGATCTATTCGATCAGTTGCAAGGGTCCAAGGTGTATTCGAAGATTGATCTCCAATCGGGGTATCATCAATTAAAGATCAGGCCGAAGGATGTGCACAAAACGGCGTACCGTACGCGGTATGGCCATTATGAGTTCACGGTAATGCCGTTTGGGCTTACTAATGCCCCGGCAGCATTTATGGACTTGATGAATCGAGTCTTTAGGCCGTTGTTGGATCGATGCGTCGTGGTGTTTATAGACGACGTGTTGGTCTATTCGAAAAGCGAAGAGGAGCATGAAGAGCATCTGAGAGCTGTGTTGCAAATACTCAGACAAGAGAAGCTCTATGCAAAGTTAAAGAAATGTGACTTTTGGCTAAAGGAGGTCACATTCTTGGGTCATGTGGTATCGGGCGACGGAGTTTCGGTAGACCCGAAGAAAGTAGAGGCGATCAAGGATTGGCCTCGCCCGACGAATGTAGCGGAGATCCGCAGTTTTCTTGGACTGGCGGGCTACTACCGGCGGTTCGTGGAGGGGTTCGCCAAAATAACCACTCCACTAACGCGCCTCACGCATAAAGGAGTAAAGTACGTGTGGAGCGACGATTGCGATCGAAGCTTCGAGGAGTTAAAGAACAGGTTGACGTCGACCCCGGTGCTTGCCTTGCCAACTCCGGGAGAGACCTTTGTAGTGTACAGTGATGCCTCGTATGTTGGTCTCGGGTGTGTGTTAATGCAAAATGGGCGAGTTATTGCATACGCATCGCGCCAATTAAAAAGTTACGAGAAGAACTACCCGATTCACGACCTCGAGTTAGCCGCGGTGATTTTCGCGCTAAAACTTTGGAGGCATTACTTGTATGGTGAACATTGTGAGGTATACACCGATCACAAGAGTTTAAAGTACTTGTTCACCCAGAAAGAGTTGAACATGCGACAGCGGCGGTGATTAGAGTTGTTAAAGGACTATGATGTCACTATACTATACCACCCCGGAAAAGCCAATGTTGTGGCCGATGCTCTAAGTAGAAAATCGGCGGAAAACTTAGCGACGGCAATTACGCCTCAACCGCTATTACAGAAGGAAATGCAACGATTCGGGTTGGAAGTGGTAGCGCCGGGAGTGCCGGCTACACTTGCCGCATTGGTTGTGCAACCGACCCTATTCGAGAGAATCAAAGAATTGCAAGCTTCGGATCCTTATCTCCAAAAGGTTCGGAATGATGTTGAGGGCGATAAAGCCGAAGACTTTGGCATTGGAGCTGATGGCGCACTTCGATTTCGAAATCGATGGTGTGTGCCTAAAGATGGTGAACTACGAAGGGCGATCATGCGAGAAGCGCATCAATCTCCCTACAGTATACACACCGGCGGCACTAAAATGTACAAGGATTTGAAAGAGCACTATTGGTGGCCGGGTATGAAAAGAGATATTGGAGAGTTCGTGGCGCAATGTCTAACGTGCCAACAAGTAAAAGCTGAGCGCCGATTTCCGGCGGGAAAGCTACAAAGTCTACCGATACCCGTTTGGAAATGGGAAAATGTAGCGATGGACTTTGTTACCGGTTTGCCTCGATCACAAGGCGGACACGATGCGATATGGGTGATAGTGGATCGACTGACAAAATCGGCACACTTCCTGCCGATACATACTACGTGGTCGGGAGACAAGCTAGCGCAAGTTTATCTCGACGAGGTTGTGAGACTTCATGGGGTTCCGGTGTCGATCGTGTCGGATCGCGACCCCAGGTTCACATCCCATTTTTGGAAGAGTTTGCAAGATGCGCTAGGCACACGGCTCGACTTCAGTACAGCGTTTCATCCTCAAAGTGATGGACAGTCAGAGCGAACGATACAAATCCTTGAGGATTTACTTCGAGCGTGTGTGCTAGATTATAAAGGAGGATGGCATGATTTCTTGCCTATGGCGGAGTTCGCCTATAATAACAGTTATCAAGAAAGTATAGCGATGGCGCCTTTTGAGGCACTATATGGTCGAAAGTGTCGTTCTCCTATCCATTGGAGCGACGTGGGCGAGAGAGCGACTCTTGGCCCGGATGTGGTGCGGGAGGCGGAAGAGAAAGTTCGCCTTGCCCGTCAATGGTTAGCGATGGCGCAATCTCGGCAAAAGAGTTATGCCGACAAGCGAAGAAAAGATTTAGAGTTTGCGGTTGGAGACCGTGTGTTCTTGAGAGTATCGCCAATGCGAGGAGTTAAGCGATTTGGGGTCCGTGGGAAATTGAGTCCCCGATATGTCGGACCATTTGAGATATTGGAGCGTGTGGGTGCGGTGGCATACAAGCTCGCACTACCACCAAGACTCGCGGGAGTTCACAATGTGTTTCATGTGTCGAATCTTCGAAAGTATATCCGAAACGCGGCACATGTATTGGAATACGAGCCCGTGGAGCTACGAGAAGACATGTCCTATGAGGAGTACCCCGTGTGCATCCTCGATCGAGAAGTTAAGAAGTTGCGAAGTCGCAAAATCCCATATGTAAAAGTCCAATGGAGCAACCACGCGGCGCGAGAAGCCACTTGGGAGCTCGAGGAGTCGATGCGGAAAGAGTATCCGCATCTATTCGAATCGACGAGTTAAGGTATGCGTAATTTCGCGGACGAAATTATTTTAAGGGGTGGAGAATGTAATATACCGAAAATTCGGGAAGTAAAATGTCGAACTTTAGTCAAATTGACCAAAGTGCGAGGATGAAACACTTCGGAAAGTCCGAAGGTGTTAAAATGATTAAAAGCGAGTTGTGGAAGGTTTTCGAGAGCTAAAGAATTGAATTCTGCAAAACTGCAGATTTTCAGCTCTCGGGGACCGGTCCCTGAAGGGAGAGACCGGTCCCCGAACGCGTATGAAATGAGACAGCCGAAAAATCGGCTAAGTCCTGGAAGGGTGGCTCTCGGGAACCGGTCTCTGCCTGAGAGACCGGTCCCCCAGAGACCGGTCCCCCTAGGAGAGACCGGATGCATCGCGCGCAGCAGCTCTGGCTGCGCGGGGAGAGCTCTCGGAGACCGGTCCCTAGTCGGGGAGACCGGTCCCCGAGCCCGAAATCTGCCCAGACCAGGCAGTTGAAATAGATGAAAGTTGAGGGGTTTATTAGCATTTTTGCAACCCAAGGGATATGTTAGTGGGCTGAGGGACCTCCCCTCTCATTCCACTCCCCCTCACACCCTCTCCTCTCTTTCTCTCTCTAGAAGACAAAGAAGGAGAAGAAGAAGAAGGAAAGAAAGGAAGGAAAAGAAGGAGAAGAAGGTGAAGAAGAAGCTTTTGGAGCAAAGAGGCTTCATCTTCTTCCTCTCTAGTGCAAGTTAGGGAAAGCTTTGAGGTAAGCTTCAACCCTAATCATGCTAAAACCCAAGAAATGGGTTTGAATGAACCTAAGGATGGTTTTTAATGGAATGTCTAGTAGTTTTGAAGCTTTCTTTTGCTTCTAAAGAGATCAAAACCTAGTTTTGATATATAGGTGAGCTTGGGCCACCTCTAATGGTGAAATCCAAACTAGGGTTTTGGAAAGCCTAAGAATGGTTCTAATGGATTATTTAGAGTATAATGAAGCTACTTTTGCTTCCCAATGAGATCAAACCCTAGGTTTTGATATACATTGGAGCTAGGGCACCCAAATTGGGGCTTTTGCTCATGGGGATTTCTAAATGAAATTGACCCTTCAAAAACCTAATTGGGGGTATTTCCGACGCGTTGGCGCGCTCGGATTAACATTACGAAAAGTCAAAGTAAAGTTATGGGCAAAATGGCCTAATAAGGGTTCGTTTTGCCGCAGGTAAAGAACGAGAGGTCTAAAAATCTCAAGAAAATCATCGGAGCACCTAAGTAGACCTACGAGGTGGGTGGTGCTTTCCAAACTCATTGAAATTCTCTCTATGCCTAATGTGTCATTCTTTGAGCATATGTTATATATATTGTTGCATGCATTTTAGGGTAAAGTAACGATGAAATGTGATGATTGCATGATTGTTAGTTCAACGTGCCAAATGTGATGGTTGAGAACCTTATGAATGTAAAAACCCTAGATGTATGCATGAGAGGTAATGTGAGCACCCAAAGTGAGCAAAAGAACAGAGTGACACTATGACATAGATCGAGTGGCATTTGAAAATGTAAAGTAAAGAGACACTAGAGTTGGTGTGATGTAAAGAACTAAAGTGATGTAAAGAATGAAGAAAGTGACAACGTGTAAAGATAAAGTAATGTGGGGAATAAAGAATATAATTGCTAGAGTTAGCAAAAGTAAAAGAAATGTAAAGAATGTGATTACATGAGTTTGCAACATAAAGTGATGTAAAGAACACTAGAGCTAGTGTAAAGTCAAGATTGAACTTATAAATCCTTTGAGTTAAGGATTCGATCATACTTGCTATGAGTTCCGTGCTCGAGGGTGGTCGCTCCCCCTCGGGCGATGCGCTCCGGAGTTATGCATCCGGGTTGGAGTAAACCCGAAAGGACGGTCCTAGCTGGTGAGTTCCTGCGATGATGGGCTTAATGTGAAGCAAGTCAATGTGGCGAAACCCCCGGGCTAGCCTTAATGATTAAAGAACAAAGAACAAAGAACAAAGTGTAAAGTGTAAAGAACGAAAGAACATGCATAACCTGCATCTATTTAATGTTGAGCATATATTTCTTGGCATTTGTTCAGGCATATTAGCATCATGTTATAGATGTGGTTACTATATCCTACTTATCCTTTCTTTATGCCTGAGTAGTCCTAGTGGAAACGTCGGTGGATGGTGGGCCAACCCACTGGGAACTTTGTTGTAGTTTCACCCTACTATTTCACAGAGCGCGGGACCGAGCGAGCTCGGCGAAGCGACCGAGTAAAGGTATCGCGCCTTAGACAGAGCCACCAATGTTGGTTTCATTTTGTAGTAAAGTACCTTATGATCATCTTTTGTATTTGATGATTAGTAATGTAAAGAAAAGATATAAGCTTATTTTTGAGGAAAATGTGATGTAAGAAAGAAATGATGAAGTTATGTAATGGAATGCAAAAATTCAAAATTTTTAGATGAATGCAATGTAGTATGATCCAAAATGAATCAGTTACTTGTGAATGTTTAGTTTTCCTTTTTCTTTTCACTTATGGCTATTGCTTACTCTCGTGTAAGCCGTTTGTGTATGTTTCCGCTAGTGCATTTCTTGTTTTGAATTTGTACATGTGATAGCCTTGGCGGATAGGGGAAACTCTGTCCGTTCGGCTGTCTGTTTACGTGCTCGGTCGGGCCAAATTGGCATCGCCCGGCTGATATCTACTCCGAGTATTCCGTATTGCTTCTCTATTTGCGCATAATTAATCGTTATAACCCCGTGTAAAGGGGCCTTGCTGTGTTGTCGGTTGCGGCGGTTGTCGGCACTTCCGATGGTTGTAACATGATCTAACCC
The DNA here is from genome assembly GCF_001540865.1 of Ananas comosus. NCBI lineage: Eukaryota > Viridiplantae > Streptophyta > Magnoliopsida > Poales > Bromeliaceae > Ananas > Ananas comosus. Next base: position 7,747 of record NW_017890600.1, read on the forward strand.
TTGACATTTGGAGCATGCCCCCTATAGCCCCTGTATTTTAGGCTGGTAACACTGGCTACTGGAGGAGTGGAGGTAACCCCCAAACTTTACTTTGCTGTTGCCGCATTACACGACAGCCGTCTATAAGCGCTTGATATGGTGGCCCTGGTATTGGGGGCTGACCTTATTGGTGTTACTGGATTTAAGTAACAGATGGGTTATCACAGGCGCTGTAGGGCCTGTATCGGTGTCTATTCCGAGGCCAACAACTGCCCATTGGTGGGAGTTTATCTAAAGGCCGTAATTGCGCCAAGACGGCTACAAGCCGTTGGCATACTCGCATGACTATTTTGGTCCAAAATTTGTAGGACCGAGTATTTGTCAAGCGCCTCGGTCAAACTAGTTCGCTTATTCTGGTTGGCCAGATTGACACTGTTTCACCTCAGCAGTAAAACTGTTTGGCGCTGGTAGCACACTGGACCTTTGCAAATTGCGAGGTTTCGCAGGTTTCGATTTGTATTCCGAGCTTTTCCACACTTTGTGGAGGGCCGTCGATGGTATACCGGCCTACAAAGTTCGATTCGATAGTTTTGGCAGATCCGAGAGTTTTTACTCTCAGGGACCGTCCCGATAGAGAGACAGTCCCCCAAGTGAATAGTGCTGTCGCAGCCGGCGAGGCAACCGGTCCCCTGCAGTCGAAAACCGGTCCCGAGCGCCGTCTGCGCGGGAGAGACCTGGTCCGCGCGCAGGAGAGAACCGAAGTTCCCGAACATTGGATTTTCGAGGCAGGCTGAGAGAACGGTCCCAGGTCCGGGGAGACCGGTCCCCTGGTGCGAAAACTGCCCAGACCGGGCTGATGTAAATTTGAGTTTTTGAGGACCTAAGTGGACTTTTGTTGCTTTTAAATGGGCCTATTTGCATTTACCCCTTCTCTCATTTCTTCCCTTCCACTATTCAGAGAAGAGAAAAAGAGAAGGAGAAGAAGAAGAAGAAGAAGGAGAGGAGAAAGGAGCTTGCTTGGAGGCTTTGGAGCATCATCTTCTTCCCCATGTTTTCTCACTTTGTGGCTCGAGCTTGCGGTGGAGCTTTGTGGAGGATCAAACTTCAACCTCTACGTTGGTTTTGAGCTTGGATTGAAGGCTCCTTGAGGTGGTTAGCATGTAATCCCTACTTGATACATGTTTTTCTAGGTTTACTAGATGAACCCTAGATTGGGGATCTACAGTTAGGTTGGGGTTTTTGATTCCTGAGGGCTTTGAAACCTTTTTGATTAGGTTTGGCAAACCTTTATATAGGTTAGATTTGGAAACCCCTACCTTCCATTTAAGATTAATAGAGGGCTTTTTCACTGCAGGTGAGTTTTTGTCCCAACCTAGCTTGAGTTGGTGTAATGATTGGAACTTAAGCGTCATTCAATTACGACTAGATGACAACTGTGTTTCATAACTTTAGGGGTATCTGAGAGGGTGGTGGACGCCTTCGTCGTGGCAAACTGAAAGCTTATCGTGACGAATCGGTTGGGTTTGGCTTACGTAGAAAATGGGGCGAAATGTACCCTTGCCTCTTTTATTGTTGTAAAATATTTTTAAATTTATTCATAATGACCTAAATGGAATTTATATGAATTTTAGAGGCAGTTAAATGCACTGCCTTGTGTATTATGAAAATTTCACTATATAGTAGAGCTATATGAATAGAATGCATTGCAATAGTGGGAAAAGGGAGGGTATCGGTTATTGGCAAGTGAAATACATAAACCTTATGAAGGTTTATGTCTTGGAATATGTAAGCCTTGGACATAGTTGCCATGCTCTGAAATAGAGAACAAGGAGTGTCATCAAAGGGCACTTTGAAAAAGTGAAACTATGAAACTGCAAGCATAGGGACCATATTGAATAGGCCACTACTTACCCGCTACTTCCATGTTAGAGACATGATCGAATAAGGATAGGCATTGAGATACTTGACACATTCTATGTTATTAACCATGAAGGACCTTGGTACTTAGCGACAGATCGTTTGCCTACCTTGCCATTGGCTCATTCGACAATCTTGTGAGGGCGCTCCCTATAGAGCGGGCATTCGCGGCAGATAGCCACGCGATTTCATATTCGCCGTGGCGGATTGCGACGAAGTGGAATTGCCGTGGACAGGCTCATCTAATGGTGGGGGATGATGACTACCGCAGAGCCATTAGGCTCGGGCACCGGCCAGAATGGCCTAGTGTAGCACACTGGAGTTTGCAAAATTGCGAGGTTCGAGTGTTTGACTGTATGTCGGCCATCCCAGACTTTCTGAAGGTCGTAGACAGTGTTCCGATCTTATGGCTCGCATCCCGAGAATTGACGGGTTTAAACCTGTACCAAAATCCCCAAAAGTTGGATTTGTTGGAGTACTCTTGCGGATTAGCCTCATCTAGGCTGTGTACCGTACAGGCCTTGATGTTGTACCGTACAGAATTTGTAGCGGGTAACGGCCTGAGGTTGTACGCGGTAGCACATTAGATTTTCTGCCACCCGAGGCTCGGTTGGGCATTTCGCAGGAGGTGTACCGGTACACTGTCCCGTGTACCGGTACACATATGCATGATTCTGGCTGGTTTCGTGGGTGTGTTTTTGCCAATTGTTGCAACGCTCTAATTTAAGCCACACCCCAAGCACCGCTTGTGAGATTCTTTTGAGCCCTAGACCATGGAAACAGGTGAAGACTCCTCCCCTTTGGATTCTTCTTCTCCAATTTTTGATGTTTTCTTATGTGTTTTGATCTCGTTTCTCGCTGCTCTTCTTTGGCTTGTGGGTTTTCCACTCCATTGGGAGAAGCTGAGAATCCTGTTGGAGCTTCCTTGGAGATCAACCTTCAACCATCTCTAGGGAACTTGGAGGCTTGTTTTTGAGCTTATTGTGAGTTTAGTAAGCCTAATTCTCTTCTTTGATTAAGTTTTGTAAGCTTCTACTAGAATCATAACCCTAGAATTTGCATATTAGGGGTTAAAAAATGGGAATTTTGATTTTGAGGGCTTTGGAAACCAAATGATTGTTTAGAACTTTGATTGGTTGGATTGTGAATGGAACCAAACCTCCCATTTTGAGCATCGAGAGAGATCTTTAGCTTTCGGTGAAGATTTTTCTCCAACCTAACTATAGAAGCTTAATGATGACTTAGTGCGTTCGTTTCGGTTAGGTGACACTTGTTTTTTTCATACTCTAGGGTACTAGGAGGCTAGAGACACGCTTCTTCGACAAAACGAAGGGCTTATCTAACCGTTGTGGGATTTGACTATGAAAAATCGGGCAATAATGGCCCGCTATGCCTTCTAAACTTTTGTAAAGTATTTTGAATGTAAATTCATCTAAATATGACTTATGTGAAATTTAGAAGCACTTAACATGCATGGCCTCATATATCGCTAAAGTTGTAACTCTATAATAGTAAGAGCTATATATTAAGATTACATGCATTGTGGATTAGTGCTATGGTTTTGCAAGTTGAGAACATGTCTCCATGTTAAGAGTTGAGTGAATTATACGATAATAACATATAAATCGCCATGCTTGGAAACTCGTTGAACAAAAAGTGTCCATTAGGGCACTTGAAAATACGTAGTAAACTATTAAACTGCAGACGTACGACATGTTGAAGGCCACTAAATATACTGCTACATTCCATGTTAGAGACATGATGACATAGAGTATGGCTAAATTGGAATACTACGATATAATTCCAAAGTTGTTAGACATGAGGACTTGGCTTCTTGAAGACGGATCATGCTTGCTTGCCATTTGTGGCTCATGTTCGCAATGCTTGTAAGGGTTCCTCGAGACCCAGCCGCACTCCGAGATACCATCCGCGACACATGCTCGCCGTGCGGAATGGCGCCGAAGTGGATCGCCGTGGAGGAGGCTCAATCACCTAGAGTGGGAATGTTGACTACCACGGGTCCATTAGGCACGCCAGGCCAGGACAGGGCATTCGGCTGGTCTTTACATGATTGGGACTTATAGTGACAGAAAACGTGGCTATGTGAACTTTAAATCTATTAAAGTGGACTTGGAACCTAGCAATAGTAAACAATGACACGCTTTGGCTATTTTTTGGCATTGGGACATCGGTTTAGTGGCAATTTCTATCTTACGCAATCATCACACATCCATGTACATTCATGATATTGTTGCTTTATTACATATGCAAATCATGCTAAGTAGAGACTGTATGTTACAGCAAGTTACATTTTACTTACCTTTCGCATTACCTTATTGTTGGTCACTGACATCTCTATGGTAGCTTTTGGGCCTTGTGGCGCAGTTCACTGAAGTCAGTAATTGCCCACTGGGAACTATTTTTAATAGTTCTCACGCCCCTGTTTCATGGTTTACTTTTCAGAGCCTTCGGCACCGGCGGAGGCACGGGATTGCGGCAAGGGGATCGCTTAGCTAGCTAGCGAGGAGCGGTTCTTTGCCTAGGTGGTTGCTCTTTCTTTTTATAGTTAAGAGATTTTGTATCCATGTGTAGAGACCACCTATGTACCTATTTTTAGCACTTGTATTTGGGATTTCCTATTGTATTTACTTTATATTTTTTTTTTTTAGTGGATTTACAGTTTTATCTTTATCCCTTGTGGTAGCTTTTAGACTTTGATCATGCTCTGATACTCCTAGATGTCTTTCATTATTGCTTTTCTTATTGTTGTTTTTAGACGCCTTATATGTTTTAGACGTATGGCGGGTCTGGGCACGTGCCGGGCGGGCTTCCGCTGGATCCCGGGGCGTGACACCACTGGTGCAAGTGGTGTAGGGACCTGAGTCTCCCTGGCAGCCGCCTGCTGCAGTAAAAGGTCCTCTAGGCGTTTCATCCGCGCCTTCTGCCGAAGCTCCGTGTCCGCCTGTCGGGTCACCAAATCAGTGAGGGCTGCCAGCTGGCCCTTCAGCTCACGGACCTCGCCGGACCCGGAGGTAGCGGAGGTCTCGGCCTCCTCGAGATGTGCCGCATTATCCGCTCCCGCAGATTGAGAGCGTGTGATCGGCATCGTCACTACAACATCATAAAAGCGTAAGTTAGTAAACCCACGCTGTCGAATCCCCGCTCAAATAACAATATCCAAATCATGTGAAAGTAAGGAAGTGTTATCCACAACTAACTCCCGATGTTACGTTGTCTGCCGCCAACGTAACCCTCGGCGAAGTTAGAAGCCATACACTCCGATCCAACTCCAACTTTTTAGAGTTATCGTAAAACCCAATTGAAATATTTTCGCTTACAAGTCAAATAGACCTCGTCTCTCACGAGCCTATATCCTATAGTCCAACCGGCCTAAGGTTTGCTAGGTCCACTGAGACTGAACCCTAAGCTCTGATACCAAACTAATCTATCACGCCCCGGGACCGGCGGAGGCCCTCCCGGTAGCGTGCCCAGACCCACCATATGTCAACACATATCAGGCGTCTACAACAACAGCGAAAAAATAAAGCCAAAAGTAATCTACAACTAGAGATATCAGAGCGAGAGTAGATCTACCATCTATAACAAGGTGGAAGGAAATATACTAAACAATAAAGGTGAATCATAAAGTTATACAATAACCATCTCCAAAAAAGGGTACACAAAAGGGTGGTCACTACACATGGATACAACTCTCAACCTCTCCAAAAAGAAAACAACGAGAGGTAGACCACCTATCAACGCGTCCCTCGATAGCAAGCTAGCTCGAGACGATACCCTTTCCGCAGTCCTTAGCCTCTCCCGGCGTGGAAGGCTCTGACATAAGACATAAAACAGAGGGCGTGAGAACTATAATTTATAGTTCCCAGTAGGCAATTACTGATCTCAGCTCAATGCACCACTAGGCCCCAAAAGAAAAGGGTAAGTCCAAAAAGCAACAATAATAGTAAATAGATTGCATTTATGAAACATGATTAAAATGCTAAGCTACTAAGTCGCAAATAAACATGATGTCAATGTGTTGTACATCTACTTTTTCAAAATGAAGTATGTCCAAGCATGACTAACATGTCCCAACATAACGAGCTAGTAGGTATCACGATCCAATATATCAATATATGATGAATATGATCTATCATGGCAGCCAAGTATACTATGATGCAACACATAAAACTATCATGTATACTACAAGTCCCAACACTATGCTATAAGCATGTCAAAGTAATGAAACTACTAAGCCTATCTAGTAGTGATTGTCATTTCCCGATTCGATGTCATTGTTTAATCATGTTCTAGGACCTACATAAATGTAGTCCGGCTTATGCCACCTAAGTGTTGGTGGTAGCTCCAGCATTCCCACTCTAGGAATGAGTCTATCCCTCCCGACCCCGTAGATTTCTCGATACCGCACGAGCGAGCATAAGTCGCGTAGGCCAACTCCGAAGTGCTGGCTTGTAGGGAGCAACCCTCACAAGCATGTGCGAATGAGCACAAATGGCAAGCAAGCGTAATCATCATCTCAAGTACCTAATCCTCATGCTTCTAACAAGGTAATAGCCACTAGCATCCAACGATCTAGTTCTATGTCTCAAGGTGAAGTTCCAACTCTCACTGTGCTTAGTGCCTCTTTATGACACTTAAGCATTACTATAGGTCAAGCACACCACCTATTCAATATTCCATTAATGACCTTAAAACTAGGTTCATACATGACCCAAGCTCAATGCCGCTTAATGACATTATCCCAATTATTCTCAAGTAGTACAAGTCCCCAAGCCTCTTTATGGCTTACTAAGATCCTTTAAGTCTCAAGTAGGAATAGCTTTAAATGTATGAAAGTAATGCTCATTTTCATAATAGGAATTATGATTCCAAGTCTCAATAGGATGCTAATCATGTACAAGTTCCACATGCTAGTTCTCTACTACATAGAGGTCCGAAAATTCATCACACATAACATAGGCATGTTAAGCATCCTAAAATTCACAATAATTACATTTATCATGGAAATGCATGAATTTCTACTTTACGAAGCATAAAACATAGGATATGAGAATTTCTCATATGCTAGGCTAGGTCAAACCGACCGAACCGTCTCGAAACCCTTCGTAAGCTCCAACGAAGGTGTCCTCTAGCCTCCTAGCACCCTATATGTGTAGGAACAAGGGTTAAACGAACCTTACGATCAACCGCAAACTCAAACATTAACCAACTCAAGCTAAGGTGGAGAGAACTCATCTCTAGAGTAAAATCTCTTCCCAAGTTTCAAAAGAAAGCTAGAATCCTTCCCATCTAACCTAGAGGAAGGTTCTAATTTAAGAGATTGAGCTCCAAAAGCCCTAAGTCCAAAATGTCCAAAATCAAGCCCTAAAGTCTCATTCTAGGGTTTCATCTAAAAAAAACCCTCAAATCTCGAAATCTAGAGGAAAGAACAAGTCACTTACCTCTAAGAAGCTTCAAATCAAGCTCAAAGTTCTCAAACTTCAAAGATCTTCCCTCTACCGAGCTTCAAATCCAAGCTTCGAGCTTCAACCATGGTGGAGATGCACAAAGAGGGAAAAGAGAGAGATCAAACCTTAAATCCCAAGCTAAAAAGGAGTATAAATCCAAAGAGGAGAAGAAGGGAGGAGCCCTACCTTGCTCTCCACTGGTTTCAGCTCAGGGGATGCCCTAAGGGGCGTGGGGATACAAATAGAAGGGCCACAATCGCAAAAACACCCCTTAGTTTAAACTGCTCAAAATCTGCCAAAGTGTACCGGTGCACGGGAAAGTGTACCAGTACAAATCCCGCGAAAATGCAAACCCGAGGCTCGGGTTGGCAGAAAAACAGAAATGTACCGGTACAACCATCAAGGCGTACCGGTACAAATCATGTACCCGTACAACCAGCGACCTGTCACCGGTTTCACCATAAGCAGAATGCAATCCGAGGGTAGCTTAAGTCCAACTCTTTGGTGACCTTAGCGCTACATAAAATACTACATTCTCGGGATACGAGCCATAGGTCGGAATACTGTCAACGACCTACCAGAAAGTCTGGAAAAACTCAGAGCACAGCTCAAACACTCGAACCTTACAATTTGCAAAGGTCCAGTGTGTTACACATCTAAACACCAGGGACACTACACTTGTCACGCCTTGGACTTCAGCGGAAGCTCACCAGTCACGTGCACAGACCCGCCGTGTACACCACAACATCAAGTGTACACCAGGTGTCTACAATCAATATAGTAAAAGTATAACATCTTAACCAGGTAATTAGAGCAAGACTTAAAAGTTCATAAACTTATACAGAATAAAACCTTATTACAACTTAAAAGAAAAGTACAAAGTACATTCTACATAAACTTAGTATACAACTCTGAACTAAACTGCATAAACTGATAGAGGTTCGTCTATTTAACATCGAGAAGGCTCTAGTTAGCCGCTGACCCCTTGCCGAGAACCCTAGCCTTTCCCACTGTGGAACGCTCTACATAAAAATACTCAACAAGAGAGCGTGAGAACTATTAAACAATAGATCCCAGTGGGTAAGTCGCCGAGAGTGGCGAAGTACACTACTAAGTCAACTGAGAAATGAGTAAACTATAACAAGTAATACAGTAACTGCAACAAGTAAATGAAGTAATTCAACTATAACATGCCTCAACAATATATATTTTCTAACATGTCTTTTATGCTACTCGTCATGTATACAAGTTCTGTAAGTCATGCTAATTGTCAATTTAATCATCTATATGTCATGATGACTATCAACATTATAGTTGAACTAACTAATGGCATCACATAGTTATTTCTCTATACTAACATGAGTGTAAATATACAAATATCATCACTATGCTACTAACTAGCAAGGATGTCAAATTCCTAGTAGGTTCATTACTAGGTATAATCAGCTAATGATATAAAGTATTCTTACTACTATGTCCATCTAAGGTTAAAATCACTTATATTAAACCAATTAACAAGAAACTTACGCATGGTAAAGTCCCAGCCGCGCCGTGCCTAATGGCCGCGTGGAAGTTAACACTACCCACAGCAATCCACTTCGGCACTCAATTTCGTACATAAGCAAGCAATCTGTCGCTAGGCCAACTCCAGAGTGCCGGCTTGTGGGGCGCAACCCTCACAAGCATGTGCGAATGAGCACATTGGCATGCAAGCGTAATCCATAGCATAAGGTTCACAAGTTCATCATGTCTCTAACATGGAATCTCAACTCGACACAAAGTCGACACTGTAACACTAAGTCATAATCCACTATCAAGTACTTGTTGACATGATTCTACCACTAGATAGTATGACATAAACAAGTATATGCTTTACATCATATCGATGTTTCTAATGGCTATACCCGCACACTCACATAGAGTCCACTCACTATTCCCTATTCATAAGGAAAGTGGTTTACATATTCTATAGTTCTACATAAACCTCCACTACTTGGAGTAAGCAAATATTAGGCAAGTACTTCTACTTGACTATACAGGTATATTCTCATGTCCAGTTCTAGTTATTTAACTAGATCATTTTCAATAGCATAATGCCCAATTCTAGTTTACTTACTAGATCATAACAAGTAAGAAGTTCATGCTAGTTCTATCAGATAAAACAATAACCACTTGTCAACACAAGCATGCGAAACATCATCTATCATACTCTTTACATGATTCCATATAAAGGTGTAAATAACCTCACTATACATGATATACTAAGAGTTCTAACATCATGTCTATAACATGGAGTTGCATGGTTTAACTCAAAGATGCTTCATCACAATACATCATTCACTTAGTTATCCAACTGAGCTAAATGTCACATTCATGGCTTTACAGCTATTCCTTATTGAATGATGTCATACTTAACTTGTCTACACAAGTTTATGTATGTCTTGAATACAGGGTAATCGAGCAAGTGATCTATGTCAAATAATCAATTTCATAATCCTACCTCTACTACATAGAGGTTCTATTATAACCGATAGAATATGCATATTGATGCTGCCCCAATTAATCCAAATAAACATGTATTCACATGAATATACCACAATTCCAGTCCTATAATGTCAAAGAAGACATAAAGGGAATTCACCCATTTCGGGAAGGTCCGACCTACCAAATCGCTGTCGACTCTCGTCGATCCCGCAAGCGGAGATGTTCTCTAGCTTCCAAGTGCTCTAGCAAGCATACTAATCCAGTTAGAAATTGAACTTCAACTTTTACTAAAAATCTTATATATGCATCCAATCTAGGTAGAATCAGACCTAGTTTAGAATCCACACTGGAACTTTACTTTAAATCAGGTTGAAGCACTTCACACCAACCTTTAAGAATCACCAAAACTCAGTTCAAAGTGATTTGCAGCCTCCAAACATCCTAACAAATAATCCAAATTCAACTAGGAGCTTAACTCATAAATCTACATTAAAACTCATATAATCACCATATCTAGGTAAATTCCTACCTAGTATAGAGTCAAGGTTTAAATCTTTACTTCCATTCAGGTTAGAACACCAAACTCAATCTTTAAAAGCTTCTAAATCTCAGCCAAAAAAAATTAAATGGACTGCTGCAAACCTGCTGCGAGCTAACATTAACAATTGCTTCAACACTACCATCAATACACCCAACTTGAAAGCTAATAAGTAGTATACCTTTCCATAGCTCCAACTGAGCTTGTCCTGGGATTAGAATGGATAAACCACAGCCAAAACCAGCTTCAAGAGTCACCCAAAGCTCAGCCACAGGGTTCACATATCCTACTGTGAACAATCACCAAAAACTGCATCACTACTACCACTAATACAACATCCAACTCAAGGAAAGAGTTAGTTAATTACCTTTTAAGCTTCAATCCAGCTTTCCCCTAGATTAGAGTTGAAGAACCACAGCACAACTCTGTTTCTTCAGCTACTGGAACCTCCCCCCAAACCAGCTCGTAACAAGGGAACCAAAACAATATCAACTTCATTACTATAACTTAAAGCTTGAGAGAAGTTGTATAGTTTACCTCATCAACTTCAACCTAGCTTCCTACTAAGTTAGGGCTGCGAAAACACCTCTCCCAAGACTCCTTTCCACCTTCCCATAGCTGCTCTGTAGGATACCGAACTTCTAAAATTATGAAGTTACGGTGGGATGTAATATGCGGATTTTAATATAAAAAGGAAAATAAATAAAAATAGTATGAGATACTATTTTTATTAGATTTAGAGAAGTGAAATATAAGTCTGGAATGACCCGTGTTGAAATCAGAGCGAAAACAGAAAATTTAGATTTTCTGTGAGAAACGGGGCAGATAAATTAGCAAAAAGTGCACAGTCTCAGAAAATTATGAAAATTGGCGGGGATGCCAGAAATATTTTAATGAGGCTAGATTTAAAGTTTCATATTTTTCTGACACACGTAGAGTGAGAAATAAAATCCGAAAGCCATCTGATAAAGATTGCAGTTCGGCACAGTTTTCGGTGACCAAACGGGGTCGAAACTGAAAACTTAAGATATATTCTTGTTCAGTAC
>NW_017890600.1:24942-44613 GCF_001540865.1 Ananas comosus
CAGAGGAGAGATGTCGAATCATGCATAATGCTAACTTAACTATTCTGTTCACTCATCCGCACTAGCCAACTTGCCTAAGATCTCAAATCTCAAAGGTCCTAGACAAAGAGCTACGCCCGCTCCTTTGCCCGACTCGCAATTATCGAAGGTCCTACGGCAAAGAGGCTACACCGCCCGTCTCGCCCGGACTCAATCTCGCTCTATCTAAGGTACGACCGCTACATAGTAATTGGAAATATACACATGCTTACATGGCCGTCTGTAGATTCATGGAAGACCATGAAACATAGCAATGCCTATTTCACTAAGTCATGCAGGTACTATGCTTCACAATAATACGAAATAGCAGCTACACATAGTGATGTATCTAAAACAACATGCTACATTTCAATGTTCAGACTCCAGGTAATGAATTCAAATCATGCTTTGGCCATTCATATTTTTACCCATTGCTTGGAAAATGAGCTACTATTAATAGTGATGTATCTCACTGCTATATGCCTCAATAATCGAATGAACGAGCCCACATATGTGCGTCGTGCAAATATATGCTCGTAGTACGAATCTTCTATGGCTAACTGCTGAAGGTTGACACACCGGGGTCAACTCCGATCAACTCTCAATCTCGATAGGTGAGCGAGAATCTGCACTCGCACACACGAGACCGTCTGCGGTACAACGTACTCTCGCCCTATTAATACTCCGGAGATCCTCATTGCTTCGGTGAAAGCGACCACTGACAGCAATAACAGACTAGGAGTATGATCCAATCCTCGACAAGAGGTACCTATCTACCGAGGGTCGAATGTCCTACTGCTGCACAATACAATCAAATCATTCAATGCCTCAATGCACTATTCCAAATCGATATGTCTACGAACATGACGAATCTGGGAAAATCTACTAATCCCTAGGTGTTCAAATCATAGTGTCCCCTATACTGAGATTTTGATGCCACTCGTTTATGTCCATGATTTTATATGTGTCTTAATGCCAACTAGAATCGACATGCCACTGTCAATTTTAATAGTGTCTTTGTACACTAGTTCAAAGCACTCGTCTAGGCCAATTACATGTCCAAGTTCATCATCATTCTTGTCACTAAAGGATTCTTGTCACAAACCCAATCCTCATGCAACATAAGATCAAGTGTCAAGCCCACAATGCTAACACAACCTAGGTAACATGCAAGGAATGGAATATGGTAATCGTCTATAATCCTATAATGCACAATATATCAACAATATAGGAAAATGATCAACATATAGAACTTAGACATAAAAGGAAGCTCAGTTGCTTCGGGATGACACCCCCCCATTTATCCGCATTCCGATTGCTTGTTCGACACTTCCAATCGCCTCCGCGCACCCGCACCCGTTTGGCCCGATCTCTCGAGCCGACACCCCCGAACGGCCTCCAATTCACAGAATCCGAAAATTAAAGGTCTTCGGTTAGTGCCACGATGCTTCAAATCCGTTTTCATGAGTATACGATGTCGCCTCACAGCCCTCCAGGCGGAAACGAAGACAAACGACCGTTTCTTTAATAACTTTACAACGGCTCGACGAATCGCCGAACCGACTTGCCAACGGGCGTTCGTTTACCTTGCAATTAGGTTACGAAGGTCAAATTAGATCAAACCCTCTCAATATTATAAAAATTCTATTTTGAGCCCTAACATGCAATTATTCCCAATATTCAAATTAAATAGAGCAAGATGCTAAAAATGCTCATTAGAGGCCACTAGAACTCTTAAAGCTAAGGATTAAGCCAATCCCAAAAAGCTTACCCCAATGTGAACGCGCAACGAAACCATGTCGCTCCAACGGGCGCAAGAAAGCTTAATCCGTCGCCTCCAATGCGTCGCAAGCTCGATCTCCACTCAACACGCTAATTTGGCGAGAAATATAGGAGATAAGAGAGAGTATTTAGAGAGAGAATGGAGGGTTTCTCTCCCCTTTCATGGCGTGCGTGTGTGTGGCATGTGGCGGTGGTCGGTTGAAAGGAGAAGAAGCTATGCTTCTAATTAAAGTCAACATCAACACTATTCATTCCAGCAACTTAAAATCTGATATCTTTCGCCGAGACGCTCCCAGAGTATCCGTTTGAGCTCAAATTTGACAGTCATCGTTCGGTTCAATTTATGGCATGTTGAACACTTAGAAAACAAGTGTGGCACAAGTCCAAGAATATAGTAGTGTATATGACACAAGTGATAGTAAAGAATGCAAAGAAAAGAATGACTGAAATATTATGACATTTCAACCCTAGGGTTAGGGTCATTTGAGCATAGTCTTCCTAAAGTTAAGGAATGGATTGAACTTGACATCCTCAAGATTTTGGATTTGATCATTGATCATACTCACCTTTAGTCCTTGCTCGAGGTTGTGGTAGCTCCCCCTCAGAGGACGGTCCCATCGGGTGTAGCGAGTATCTCCCCGATTATTGGGATTTTGAGTTGGTGAGTTTGTTGAGGGCGAAACCTTCAGGTTAGCCAAGAGATGGGTAACAAGCACATGAGCTGTAATAATATCCTAATTGAGTGGACTTAAGGCTGAGGTGCAAGTGAGACGTCCTTCGCCTCGAGCCTGCCTTTGCACGGTACTCCGCGAATGATTAACTCGAGACCGAGTCGGGTGGATAGTTGGTAAAGGTAAATAAGACCCTATGATCATAATGGTAATTGATATGAGTTTAAAATAGAGAAATAACTTCGAGGTCAATTGAACGAGCTATGAATAGCAAGATTAAAGTAGTATTGATTGAACTACTATTGGTTGCATAAATCGCATGATTTTCATATTGCATGGTTGTGAGGCATGACATGTATTTCAATTATCGCATATATATATATCTGTTGGATATTTGTTGGACTAACATGTTGCAGTGCGTCCCTTGGACCTATTGGTCGAGCTTTTCCCTTGGGTGGCCGTACCCACTGGGAACCATGGAGTTGGTTTTCACCCCACGTTGTTTTGGGGTGTTACAGGTTCACACGTGAGCGGCGCGGAGGCGCAAGGCGAGGGCGTAGCTCTATAGTTAGCGCCCTACCACCGAGACTAGAGATAGCGGTACCCTGAGTCGGCCTTTACTTAGGGATGTAAGAAAATGAAAAGAATCAAGTTGTAATAATTTGTAATAAAAGCTCGATTGTATTTGGAAGCTAAATGTAACAAGTAATTGTGATGTAAAATGTATTTAGTGAATGTGAATGCTTGTAATAACAAGTAGATTATGTTTTTGATACTTCCTTATGCAATCTTTGATTGAAATGTGTTCCCGGTTGGAACTTTGTACATTATATTGATTGCGACGCCTTGAATGTACAGGGGAGACTCTGTCCGCGGTACAGGGGAAACTCTGTCCTTTCGACGGTCTTCGGCGGCGCCGCGACCCGGCCAAATAGGCGGGTGGTCGCGGGGTGTGACAGATAAGATGGTATAAGAGCATAAAAAGAACATAAAAAGAATAATAGAAAATGGTTTAGTTGGACCTAGGAGACCATAGGATAGTAAACCATAGGAGATTAAGGTTCGTGAGAGACGAGGACTTGTGCTTTTGGCGAAAGGTTAATTGATTGGGTTGCGTCGTAAACCTCTAAAATGGATGTTAGAGGTAGATTCAAGGTGCGGTTTATTCTCAACCGATGGTGTTCGTGTTGGGCGCGCACAACATGAAACCGAGTGATGAGAATAGACGCCCTTGCATGACTTTCGCCCGATTTGAGTCGATATTAAGTGTCTCGTGTTCGACCTAGAAGGTCGAGGATTAATAGAGTTGTCACGTTTTAGGAAACGACAGCACTGCGTATGCGATCTTTGTTTAGATCGGCGCGGGATGGGCCAAGTGGTGTCCCTGGGCAATTTGAGACGAGTGGAGACTTGAGACGTCGCGAGCGATTGGCCACTCTTGTGTGTGTGGCGGGGTAATGAGTTGAATTAGTGCAGTGTCAGCATAAGGCTGCCATATGCCGGGAGGAGACAGTTAAGAGACTCTAAGTGTTGGGGGATCAGTAGTGATCGCACCAGTTCCGGCTCGTTAAGTACGGCCGGGAGTCGCGACGAAGGTGTGGTGGACAGGCGTCGAGTGGAATCGACTGCCTGGTCTCCCTCCTGTGGTTTGGGATGAGTTTCGGGGATCGGTATTCTCTGTTTACTCCCCTGATGGTGGAAAAGAAAGCTTCAGGAAAGGTTCTCGAAGCTGCGGCAGGTAGATCGCGCCGTGAGGGAATACGAGCGGGAATTCTCCCGTGTCGTGAATTTCATCCCGGACATAGTGCGGGATAATGAGAACGAAACTCCTTTTAGGAGGGGAGAATGTAACATACCAAAATTTCGGTAAATAAACATCAAACTTTAGTCAAATTGACCAAAGTGCGCTGAGAGAAATAGTTGGATAAAGTCCAATTGACATTCAGACGATGTTGGAAGGATAAAAATTAGGCTCTAAAAGAGTTAGAATGATTTTAGCATCGATCGGTGCGAGTTGGAGTCGAAAACAAGCTAAAACTATGTTCTGGAGGAAAGTGTACCGGTACATATTGATGGTTATACCGGTACAGCAAGCGGCCCGAGAAGAGCATTGCTCTCAGGTTTGAGTTTTCGCAGAAGTGTACCGGTACACCCCTGGTTTGTACCGGTACCCTTTGGTAAAATCCAAGGGGGTTGCTCTCGAGTTTGCCTCTGCACAGCTTTGTACTGGTACAAAAGCCCGTGTACCGGTACACAATGGGTCTGACAGCAGGTCGAGATCTGCTGCAAATGAGAAACGTTGGGGGGTTTAAATGCAGTTGTGGCGGCTTGTATAAACCCCACACCTCTTCTTTCATTGTTCACAGCAAGGAGTACCCCTTCAACTCCATGTTCTTTCTTCTCTCGCTCTCCAGGAGCTTTTCTAAAGAGGAGGATTAGAGGAGGTTTGAGGATTAGGCCTTGTGGATAGAACAAGGCAGTGCAATTGTGTGAGGGGAGCGTGAGTCCAATTGCAAGGAAAAGGGAAATAGAACGGCCAACGAGTGGATTCGATGGTCCGTCAAGTTCTCAAGTGAGTGCAATGTGTACGCGCTCGTGATTCCGAGTTCCGGGGACCTACTGTGTTCGGTCCTTAGTGAGATGTGTCGTTTGTGGGTGTTTTCGTTACCCACAGTATTGTGAGCTGTGAGAGGGCAAGTGCTACAGGTGTGGGCAACCGGACTGTGCGCGGGACGAGTGTCCGCAAGGTGACAGCCAGGGCCTGACACTGGCAACAACCTATTTCTCTCTAGGATGGCCTACAGGTGTGCCATCTGCGGCATGGTCGGGAGAGAGGGCATTGAGGACAATGCAACCTAAAGGTTCGCGGCGAGCGCCGGGTGGTCGTAGATACGCGACCCAGGTCGAGGACCCTGCTGCTGACGACTCCGTTGCAGGTGTGGGTTACTGATGCAAGCTTATGTTTTGCATGATGTGAAGTTGATGTATTGCATGCAATGGTTATGTAGTTAATTACCATTATCGTGCATGAGCATAGTAGAGACCGAGTGGGCGGGTAAGTCTTGATACCCGGGCATGCTCGTGTTGTGAGGGCGTAATACCTGCCAGTACAGGTATAGAGCCAGATGGAACTAGTGAAGTACTAGTAGTGATCTATAGCAAGAAGTGAGATTCGTGGTAGGGACAGAAGTGGTGAATCAATTCTCCAAGCAATATGAGTAGCAAATTGCGAGAGTTGAGCTATGATACGTATGGGCACCCGTATAGTCCGAGTATTTCGGATGTCGTTTCGGTGGGTCGAACGGTGAAAGTGAATCACTGTTGATGGAACAATCGGTTAATGGCCAAGTACTAGCACGTGGGCCTAGTAGTACCTCAATGTGAGGTAGGAGGGTCGTGCTCGTAAAGTCGACGTACGTAGGCAAGAATTGCCTAACACTGGACTTAGTGTGCAACGCTATGGGGGTGTATGACGTTCGAGTAGAGTTGCTCGTGGAGTGCGGGTTTAGTTCAGTTAAGAGAGTGTATTGGCCGTAGCACTTGAGCGTTGCTAGGTGTGAAGCGTGCCATGGATCACTCGTGAGACTGGTGACTCGCATTAGGTGTATAATAGCCGATAGTGGTACGTGTGACTCGGTAGAGCATGTCCTGCGATTTATAGAATACCGAGAGTACGAGTGTGACCCAACCCGAGGATCTGTAACGGTTTGGGATCTTAGTTGCTCCTGGTTGGAGTGTGTGCGAATTCCCAAGTGAGAATTTCGCCCGATCGTGATTGGGTCTGCATTTGCGAGCGAGAGACGCTGCGTATTGAGACAAGTTTAGGCGATAGGCCCACGTTGGATTGGTGGCCTATGGTCCACCTGTGGAGACCGAAGAAAGCGATTTGCCAGATAGCTTTATCGAGGAGTTTGACTCGAATTCACGAACGAAGCGCTCATGTGAGCTAGTGGCGGAAATAGTTTGATGTTAATCGTGGCATGTGGTATCAGATGATGAAGTACTCCTTGTGAGACATCAAACTAGTGGAAAGCTACATGATGTTGGAGACTATGCCCGTAAACGAACTAAGACTTGAGAGGTGTCGAAGTGGGCCATCTCACATTAAAGTTAAGGGTCAGTGCGAAAGTAGAGCACTCACGACGGAGCGATGCATCGGTGATATTGCTTCTAAGCAATGTCGGTGATCGAGTCAGAATGTATTCCCTGAAGGGAAGGTAAGTGCAAAGAAGAGTTCTTTGTGTACCGAATGACGAGTGGTGTTGGAGCGCGTAGAGTCGTTGAGTACCGACTTGCACTGCCACTATGACTTGCAAGACCGTGATGCACTTCTGTATCACACTTTGCAAATGTGTTTAGGGTTAAACCCACGTCCTTCAGTATGAGCCGCTTCTAGAACCACGATTCTGTGAAGCCACTTTGGAGTGGGAGAATGAGTGGTACCCTCAATTGCTCATGGAGCTGAATTGAGGCGCGGTTTGAATTTCGCGGACGAAATTCTTTTAAGGGGTGGAGAATGTAACATACCATATTTTGGTATAAAAAAAAATAAAAAAAATAAAAATAGTGTGAGAAACTATTTTTATTGAATTTATAGGAGTAAAACATAAGTCAGAAATGACTTGTGCTGAAATCGGACTGGAAACAGAAGATTTAGAATTTTCTGTTGGAAACGGGACAGATAAATTAGCAGAAAATATACAGTCTCAGAAAATTATAAAAATTGGAGGATAAGTCAGAAATATTTTTATGAGCTAGATTTGAAGTTTCATATTTTTCTGATACCCGTAGAGTGAGAAATAAAATCCTAGAGTTATCTGATACAGTTTACAGTTCGGTACAGTTTTTGGTGACCAAATGGGGTCGAAACTGAAAACTTAGAATATATTCTTACTCAGTACGTTAAACCGAGCCTGCCTGTCAAATTTGAGCTCAAACGGACATTCAGAAGGGCTCCAACTGTTCCGAACTGCTAAACTGCAAGTTGTAATAGGTGTGAGAGGGGGTTTTGTGCAATTGTTACAGCCCCTACATGTGGCCTGGCAGCATACACACGCACACACACCCGCACACACACCTTCTCCTCTCCCTCACACTTGAAAGCAAAGAGGAAAAAGAAAAAGAAAAACCCTCTCTTTTTCTCTCTTGAAGGTGGAATCGAGAGAGGGATTTGATGGAGAAGCAAGCTTGGAAGTTGATCTTCATCTCCTTCATCTTCTTCCTCTCCATTGGAGCTTGCTAGAGAGGTAAGCTTTGAAACCCTTTAATGGTATCTCCTTGTAGTTTGGGTTTTAAGCTTCAAGAATGGATTTAGAACTAATCTAGCATGCTAAAGAGATGATTGTTGCTTAAATCACGGATCAATTTAATGATTTCTTGCCTAATTGTAAACCTAGGGCTTGAAATGAGCTTTTTGAACCCTCTCATGGTAGATCCTTAAAGCTTCATTTATAATCCATAGAAATAGTTTATTTGGGATCCTAGCATGCTAAATAAAGGATGAATGCTAGAATCTAGGATCAAATTAATTAATTCTTGCAATAGATGAAGCCTAGGGTTCAAAATGCAAGTTTTGTAAATATGAGGGTTTGATCTCATTTGACCCTCTGTAAACCTAATTGCCAGGTAAACGAACGCGTTGGCGAAGTCGGTTCGGCGATTCATCGAGCCGTTGCGAAGTTATTAAAGAAACAGACGTTTAGTGAATGTGAATGCTTGTAATAACAAGTAGATTATGTTTTTGATACTTCCTTATGCAATCTTTGATTGAAATGTGTTCCTGGTTGTAACTTTGTACATTATATTGATTGCGACGCCTTGAATGTACAGGGGAGACTCTGTCCGCGGTACAGGGGAAACTCTGTCCGTTCGGCGGTCTGTCGGCGGCGCCGCGACCCGGCCAAATAGGCGGGCTGTCGCGGGGTGTGACACTCTCCCTCTCTCTCTCTAGAAAGAAAAGAAAGAGAAGAAGAAAGAAGAGAAGAGAAGAAAGGAGATGAAGAAGAGGGAGGAGAAGAAGAGAAGCATCATCACCATCTTCATCTTCTTCTTCCTCTCGCCCTTGGAGCAAACCTAGAGAGGTAAGCTTGATACCCTCTCATGGTAGATTTCTAGAGTTTGATCCTAATGCTTTAGAAATGGATTTAGTAGCTTTCCTAGATGCTAATTAGATGGATTATGCTTAAATCCAAAGCTCTAATGGTGGTTTATTGCCTAGTTGTAAACCTAGGGCTTGAATTGGATTTCTTGGTAGATCATGGGTTTTGATCTCTAGAAATGGTATTTTTGGAATCCTAGGATGCTAATGAGATAACTAGTACCTAAATCTTGAACTGATTTGGAGTATTTAGCATCAATGGTATATAGGGCTTCAAAAATGGGGTTTTTGTAAATAGTTGGGTTTGATCTCTATTAACCCTCTATAAACCTAATTGATAGGTCGATGAACGTGTGGGAAGCGACGGTTCGTCGATTCGTCGAGCGGGTGCGACATTCCGGCTGAAACAAGTGTTCGTAACTTAGAGTTGACCCGGGAGCCGAGGCAGCTTCCATAAATCGCGGAATCGGATTCCGAGCATCGTAACGAAGAATCGAAGACCTATGACAAGTGTTCGTAACAGACTCTATGACTTAGACGCAACTAGGAGTCTTGAAGTCTTGATTTCCTGCAAAACACTTCATTCAAAAATGATTAGCACTAAATTCTACCTTCTCCACCTTTGTTCACATCTCCCCCTTTGTTCTTGAACTTGACTTCATCTGCTTCAATTCAATGCCTGTTCATCCATGCTCTCCCCCTTCATCTATGCTCTCCCCCTTTTTGTCAAAAATTGCCAAAAGAAAGCAAACAGAAAGAGAAACATACTAGAAAAACATGAAAGTAGTCTAGTCATAGTTACAGGCCTAAAACAAAAATAAAAACATACTACAGAAAGATAAGCAAGCAAATCTAAAACATCATCCTAAACATCAAATGCAGTAAAAGAAAGAGACTAAGCTCGACGAAGAAATCACTCCGTGTCCTCATCATCATCATCATCATCTCCAGCACAAGCTCTAGAACCTCCAGCCTCAGGAGCATCACCAGATGGTGGAATGAGAGGATGTCATGAAGATGACCGCTGATACGAAGTAGAAGATGGAGTAGGTTCCCAAATATCATCATGTCTACACCCCATCTTATCCATCAATCTCTTGATACTTAACTCAAACTTCTTGAAGCCGGACTCAACTTTCCTTCCAATATTATTCACCTTCTTCTTACATTTCCCAAATCTTTCTTAACTGATTCCAATGTCGTCGCTTCCCCCGAACTAGATGAAGTATCATAACTTCCTCGAGATGTAGGTGGAGGAGCAAAACTAGAAGCTGCTCTTGGTGCAGGTGCTGGGCTAGATGCTTCAGGAGGTGGCCCTTTGGTCTGATGGAATGACTTGAGAGTGCTAACAGATTTAGCCCAAGTCACTGAGTCAATAGGCCCAAGGCCAACATCGTACTTGTCACAAGATGTATCCACTCCATTTGCTTGAAGAATCCTCGTAATTAGAACAGGGAATGGTAATAGATCCCGTCGAGTGGCACCCTGAATTACGTGAATCATCCTTTGCCAAATCAGAAATGGAATGTTGATATTCAACCCTCGAGCCTGCTCGGGATGACCAAGTAGATATAGCAACACTAGTCGCTCCCAGCGGATCCTCTTTGTGCCGATAGTTGGTTGAACATTGTAGCTCATAACCAAGGATAGCAGGTGATACTCAGGTAATAAGTCCTTGGATTCAATGTAACCATGAGTCATGTACACACCGGCTTTGCATATAGCTCCAAGAACAATATTCATGTGAGTTGATGCTTGAAATCCTCCTGAAGTATAGAGAAGACCAGAAGTGTCCACATGCATCCCCAAGATCTCTCCAATATCATAGGGGGTAACTGGAAATCTCCTCTGACGCACAACAGTCTCGAAGATAAAAGTGCCTGTTTCATCATTTTCAGCAAGCACATTTCCATTCATATAGAACTCCCTAATGAGTTCTACACAGAAAGGAGCTTTCGCAGGGACTCGTCCAACAGGCTCAATAGGCGCACGCTGTAGTAGTCGTCCAAAATCAGGAACCTCCCGAATCAGATCATGGAAGTTCACTAAGCGTTCAGCTATGCATGATTTTGATGCAAACAACCTTCGCCGTGCTGGAGGAACCTCTGCAGCTTGTTTTGAACGTCCCTCACGAGTACGAGAACCACTACCGTGAGATGATTCTCCAGCTAAACCTTTGCCTTTTTCAAGTTGCGCAATAGGTTCTTCAGATTCTTCAGAGGTGCTCTCCTGATAATCCGGATCAGACCCGGATGCTTCTTCAGTGGTACGTGTCCTTTTAGAAACCCCATGACGACCTCTACCACTGCCACGACTCCGTCTCCCAGCCATAAGCACCAAAAGCACCAGTACTAGCAAAAACACCATTTTCCTATAGCAAAAATTGCACACATGAACAAAATTTTTAAAAAAAATCTGTAAAAATAGCGAAAAAATTTCTAAATACATTAGAATGCATACAAATGCTATTTCTAACCTGATCATGCAAAAAATTTCAGCAAAAATCAAACTTTTTGAAAAATCTCGAAATTACATGCATATTAGAGCATAAATCTTAGATCAGCGAAAAATAACTTGTATTGAAGTTGTTCAAGTGTTCTACAAGCAAGGTAATGTCCTTAAGCAGTGATTTATAGCAAAAAATTGCATCAAAAACGGATTAGAACAGAGATCAAACCCTTATCCCGCAATATAATAGTGAAAATAACAAAACCGGGATAAAACTCACAAATTTAATGCTAAAAACTTACAAATCCACGGGGAAAACGTGTAGAACGAATGGAGGAGAGTCTCTGGAGCTCACAGAACCAAAAATTTTGGAAAACGATTGAGTTTTGAAAAAGATCGAAGCGTTATATCCGGTTATATTTCGCTCGGCCGCAGACCTTGTACCGGTACAAGGGTTCTTGTTCCGGTACAAGGACCAAAATGTGAACAAAATTTTTTTTTTTTTTTTTCAAAAATATACTTTAAAAATCCATCACATTTAAATTAAATTCATATAGTTAAGTCTTTTACTCCAAAAATTATTATAATGAAAATAAAATATTGTAAAATTTCAAACCACATCAAAACATCAAAATTTCAAAATCAAAAATAATTTAACGATTCAAAACCATCAAGATGGTAAGTGTTGAAAATGATTTTTAGAAATTCACAAAATTGACACATTTGTTAACTTACATGAGATTAACCAATATGATACGGGGTGGCTCCTTTGAGCATCTTTTTTTAATAGCGAGACCTTATATAATCCGAAAATTCTAAAATATTTATATTTTTTTATCAAACCTTTTTTCCGAGCTTTTCAAATTAAATCTTTAATGGCTAGCTTCACACAACTTGCCGGACGACCGGAGGTGTCTCTTTCCTACATGGTGGTATTTTCACTACTCGCTTTTGGATGTAACTCTTTCCCATCTTTTATAACTTAGGAGTTTCTCTTTTCTCCTTTTTTTTTTCTTAAACAATTTCCAAACTCCCCTAAATTAAGACAATCTCACAATTGAAAATAATTTTGACACGAATTTAGTCCAATTAGAGAATACCCATTCATCGATATCCAAACACTCACAACCATATGAACTAAATCATCACAAAAAATTAAATTTGATTTCAAAAATTTTGATGAATTTATGCATGATAAGAAATCATATAAATAAATTATCGTCAAAATAAATAAATGTGAGTAAGACGATAAATTAATATGAATTTAACTTAATATATTGTGAACATAAGACGCGTTTAAACAATCTTAAAAGAGCACTTTCTCTCCAATAAAAAATAACATCAATCATCTCCTTTCTCAAGATTTTGAAATTCCAAAACTTCTTCCTCAAAATGATTTTAACCCGAATAAAACAGCAAAACACCAAAAATCATTCAAACATGTAATGCCAATATAAATTAAACAACAAGCAACCAATCAAAGATTACAATAAAATAAAAAATGACTAAGACGAGGAGCAAGGTAAAGATATCACGCTTCCGGATCCAACTTGTCCGGATCGTTGGTTTTTCTCGACTTGTCGACGTTTGTGCCGTTTGCGTTAGAATATTTGAGCAATCGTTGGTGTTTTCTTTGCTTGAGGCTTAGGTAGAACTTGGCGTTTAGGCTTAGAAGTCCAATTCTTTTGAGGCACTCGACTTAAATTATTTTGCTTTTGATTCCGTGGGGGATGTCGAGTTGTAGAAGGTGCCACTTGACGATTAGAAGTTGCCGATTGATTCTTCTTGTCTTTGTTTGGGCAATTCCTTTTGATGTGTCCTTTGATGCCACATGTATGACACACCTTCTCTTTCAAAGTTGTTGAGACTTGATAAGTTGATTTTGAATCCTTCTCAACATATGTTCTGTCATATCCGAGTCCCAACTTATCCGTTTGACCCAACCCAAGCATATGGTCCAACTTCTTTGATCCCGAAGAAAATTGTTGAAGATCGGATTGGAGTTGACGGACTTGATCGGTCAAGACTTGATTGGACTTGTGCGATTCATGAAATTGATGCTCCAAAAATCCAATCTTGTCGTTAGAGGATTTGATCGTTGATTCCGCATCATTAAGCTTCTCTTGGAGGTCCGAATTAATCTTCAAACTTGAATCTCTTTCCTCCTCAAGAACCTTATTCAAATTCTTTACGTTGTTGTTTTCCTCCTCAAGTTCCAACAAACGACGTCTCAACTTCTTGTTGAGTTTAGCCATCTTCTTTGATTCAATGAGAAGTTGATTGTACGCTTCCGCTATGTCGTCGTCGTTTGATTCCTCTTCACTTTCGCCATTGTTGCTCGATGAATCATGTGAAGAAAGAGACATATTGGAGTCAGTAGCAAAAGAGGATAAACACACAACATTCGACGAGGGAGCATTAGCAAATAGTGCAATTTGATCATTCTTTTCTTCGTCACTCGAGCTTGAGTCACTCGAAGTTGTATCATCCCACGTCTTTGCTTGCATTGCCTTCTTAGTATATGATTTCTTTGAAGGACAATCCGTAGCTATGTGACCGTAGCCTTTGCACTTGAAGCATTGGATCTCGCCTTCAAAGACATCCTTTTCCTTTGAAGACTTTGCACGATTTTTATCCTTAGACTTTGAAGACGAAGATGATTTAGACAAAGATTGTCGCTTAGACGATGAAGCCTTGTCCAATCTATTCTTGTTTCGAAAATTTCGACGAAACTTCTTCGTAAGAAGCGCCAATTGTTGTTCAAAGTCCGTAATTGATAGATCATCGTCGGAACTCGAGTCTTCGTCTTTCTCTTTCGTCGATTTCAATGCAACCCCTGTGCTTTTAGAGAAAGACTTGGAAGAAGATTGATTAGTAGGAAAAGTCATCTCATATGTTTGTAAAGCGCCTACTAATTCCTCTACTTTCATCTCGTCCGGATGTTTGACTGTTTCGATCACGGCAACTTTAGCCCGAAAACGTTCCGGAAGAGTGCGAAGGATTTTCCTAACAACCTTTGAATCCGGGATTTTCTCTCCCAAGTTAGCACATGTGTTCACAACATCTTGTAGACGTGTATAGTACTCGGTAAAGGTCTCATTTTCGTCCATAGAAATTGAATCAAACTTGCTAGTTAGCATTTGCAATTTTTGGACCTTTACTAAGCTTGTTCCTTCATGCGTAACTTGTAGAGTATCCCAAATTTCTTTTGCCGTTTCGCATGCCGAAACCCGAGTAAACTCCGGTTGTGATAAAGCGTTGAATAAAGCATTAATTCCTTTACTATTAAACGAAGATGACTCGTTTTCATCTTTAGTCCACTTGTTTCGTGGTTTAGGGACGGTAGCACCATCGACAACCTCGGTAGGATGTTTCCATCTGAATTCAATAGTTTTCCATACCCGCTCATCGATTGCGATTAGAAAAGCTCTCATGCGAACTTTCCAATAGGCATAATTCGTGCCGTCGAAGAGTGGAGGTCGATTAATGTTACCATCTTCGGCCATTAGATAACAATTTATCTAGATCCCGCTCTGATACCAATTGAAAGTTTTGAGGAGCCCAAGGATCTATCTAGATTGTATCTATCACCTAGAGGTCGTAGGGGGGTGAATAGGTGAAAACGGCCAAAAACCACAAATTCGATGGCAATTAAAAATAAATGCGGAAAATAAAAAACACGACCGAGATTTACGTGGGCAAAACTCCAACTGGAGAAAAACCGCCGGGACACACCGAAAAATAATTCACTTAAGAGAAAAGATTACAAGGTGATTACCGACTCCACTGACTCAACCTCTCTTAACCTTCTATGAATCTTCGCGCTATCCCTCGGTTGTCCACGCCCTCGACGTTCGAGTCCGACCAAGCCTCCACTTCGAATGCCAACGAAGCTTCAAATCATGGCGAATCCCAAGCCACTCGAATCCACGAGACCACGATCAAATAACAGAACCTGTCTTTGTTCACGACCGGGAGACACGTCACCGACGCCGTTCATATCGAAGAATATCATGAATATGGTGATGCCTTCGCTTTGGAGTAATTGTTTAGAAAACCAGAGAATAGACTCCAAAGCAAAGCTGAGATCAAATCGCATATAGAGAATGCGAAACAAATATCTCGACTTTGACTCTAAAAGGCTAATATTTGTAAGAAAATACGGTTTTAAGAATGAAATCCGACCTCATAGGGTTTCTCCAAACATGTTATTTCTTTATGATGCTTGATTGTTGAGAAGCCGCAATAGACTTATTTATAAGACTTTAGAATCAATTGGATTGAATTAGCAAAGTTTCTTCCAAAAACAGCACCTTGTACCGAACAAAGGAATGTTGTCCAGGTACACCATGACGGAAGATTTTCTTGCAAGCCTGTACGCCTGGATAGCCTTGTTGCTTGTTCCGGAACAGGGCTGTACCGTACAGGCATGAAGCTTTTACGCTGAAACAACCATCAACTTTCTGCGCAAACGTTATGGCTTACTCTGGACAGAAAATCCTTGTACGCGAACAACCATTCAAACTTTCTGGCGCAACGTGATGCTGTACCCTGGACAGAAACCCTTGTACCGGTACAGCAATGCAATTTTCGCAGTGAAAATGCATTGTTTTTTGGATTTTACAGAACTCTTAGAAACTTTCTAATCAATTACAACTTGAAAACATGATATCTAAGATGCTATAAATAAGTATGAATCACCATAAACAAGTTTAAAACTTACCTACCATCGTGATTCAAGTTTTGCTTCATGTTTGCGTCTTTCCGATTCTCGAAGTCTTGATTCTTATGATTTTCAATACTCGCGCTCCGAACTTCTTCAAAGACTCTGAACGACGACCACTGAAACTTGCCAACACATAGGACGTAACAAGTGATTGGTAACTATTGAGCAATAGCGAGTGTCGATGGTTGGCCATTTACTATGAGCATTGATGGAACAGCTGTACCTATTCGAGATGAGTCGGACGGCGTCGAGAGGTATCGGTGAGGAGCCGATAGCTCTTGCGCTAGGACTGTGTCGAGATTGGCTCGACCTAATCAGATATGAGTCGCGCAAGGAGCGGGGTAGTCCTTGCTTTGTCTAGGACCCTGAGATAATGAGTTAGGGCGGAAAGAGCGGGGTAAGCTCTTCCTCCTGGATTTGAGATCTTAGCAAGTTGGTGCCTAGTTGATTGGTTAGTAACATGAATTGATAAGTGGATTGGCATTCATACCATGATTTGACATAGTAGACTGCCATAACTAACTGTTGTGTTGTATTCATTAGCAACGTTGAAACATACTAGCTTGAATAGTAGGTTATCTGCTAGATGACGTCCTCCATGCATCCTTTGCATTGATGGCATAGTAGATTAGTAAGCAGTTATTTCTGATTTATATTTCTATCGATCTATCTGTGCCAGGTTTGACGCATAATGGGAAGATACGACGGAGTCGGCGCCGAACCCATTGGGAACTATAATATATAGTTCTCACGCCGCGTGTGTTTGGGGTAAATAGTACACACGAGAGCGGACCGGCAGATGATCGCGTAAGGACTTAGCGCCCTAATGCTAGTTGTAGATGCTTTCCTACCTCGCATTAGAGATTAACCCTATAATTTCGAGAGTAGATGAGTGTATAGGATGTGGGTACATTTTTGAGATTAAATGTAAACTTTAAGTTTATGCTTTGGATGAATGTAAAGCCTAAGTTGAAATCAAATGTATTAAAGTTGAGTGAATGTATAGCTTAGTATCTCTCTTTTATTCACTTGTATGTTTATTAGTCGTGATGCTTGCTCTTGATTTGTTTTAGCATGGTTGTGGCTCTTCGTCCTGTTGTTGCATGATGTGTAAGTAATCAAGTTTGTTTTCCTGGAACTTGTTGTACAACAATCTCGTTTGAGCTTGGCGGACAGGGAGGTGCTGCCGTTCGGCGGTCCGCCCCGCGCCGCAACCGGCCAAAATCATAGGGGCGGCCTCAGGGCGAGGCGTGAACAATGCCGAAATTTGGCTAAGTCCTGAAAATTCGACGCTCTTCGGGGACCGGTCCTCTCAGGCGAGGACCGGTCTCCCGGACGCGGTTGTTAAAGGAAATGTTTATATGGTAGCGATTTTCGTATGTTGAAGTGGGAGTCTTGAAGAGTTGATCGGGAATGTTTGAAGAAAAGCTGCCAAATTGAAGAACAAAGACTCATTCGGCAAGCTCGGCACGACTAAGGTATGAAGAATGGATGATTTATGTGTGAGTTATTTAATTATAATAAGTTCAGAAGACTTAGATTGCTTTAAAAATTATTTTACTGGAACTGTATGTGTTCGGGCCGGTCCCTGTGTTGAAGAGACCGGTTCCCCTAAAGGTTCTCACTGCGTGAACATTGAGCAACCGGTCTCACTGAGATGAGAGACCGGTTCCCCGAAACATTGGAAATTCGTCGGCGCAGCGAGGGACGCAGGTCTCTAGCTTGTAGAGAGCCGGTTCCCGAACGTGTGTTTTTGATCACGCAGCAAGGGACGGCGGTTCCTCACTTGAGAGAGCCGTCTCTCACAGACCGGTCCTCACTCGAAGGAGCGGTCCTGAGGACAACACTGTTTTTAAAAAGGACAATTTTGCAATCCATAGTCTACTTCTAAGTCTCTAAACATATAAATAAGCCATGGGGTCATCTTACAAGTTTAAGCGCTCTGAAAATTCTTACTAATTCTAAACCCTAGAAACTTGTTTTTTCTCGTTCCGATGATTCACTCACATAACAAGTTTTCGACAAATCAACATCGACTTGGTTCTTTGATTTTACTTAGGATCTTGATTCGAGATCAAGTTGATGTTTGATTAGAAACGGATCCCTCAATAGCTTATGGATATCTATAAGCTTAATCACCACAAATCTTCGATTCTACAAGCTCCGTGAAGGAGATTCGCGCTGGATTCTCGCGTGTAGCCGAGGAATCGGTGGACGCTTCGAGGAGTTGAGGCGTTGACGCTGCGAGGAGTTGCGGCGAGGTGATGAGGATTCCTATCGATCGATGGATCGGCGAAGATCAGGCATCACAAGAATCGGTAAATGAGTCGTGTGTTTTTTGTCAAAACATCACTTGTACTCAAGCTTTCTTAGTGACTTTTCTTTTGCGTGATCGGTCCTCGTGGGTTTTCACTCCGGCTTGAGTTTCGCCACGTTAAATTCCTCGGTGTGCTGTTTATTTCGCGCTATTCGTTTTATTTGCATCGAATTTTTGAGTTTGCCCAGTTTTTACAGCAGACCTATTCACCATTTCCCCTCCTAGGTGTTACTTACCTTTTAGATCCTTGGAATCCATATCTTCAAGGGTATCAATGAGCGGGTATAGGTTTGTAAATTCATGCCGAGGTCGGTAACATCAATCGCCCCTCTCTTTCGATTGCACTAATACCTTATTGAAAAGTCCGTATGAATGCGTTCTATTGCCATCGCGACGGGTATTGCAAGCATTGAATTCAGTTGTGGAAACATCCTACCGAAGTATTCGAAATGTTACCTTTGGTCTGAAACCTAGAAATAAGTGGAACGAAAGAGGAAACGAATTTATCTCGTTCAACGGAAGGGTTATCAATGCTTTATTTAATGCTTTAATCAAAACTGAATTTTCTCGTGTCCGGCGTGTGAAACCGCTAGAATTTGGGACACTTTACAAGTTTACAACACGAGGGTACAAGCTTGTAAAGATTCAAAAATTACAAATGTTTACGTAGTAGATTTGATTCTATCTCGAATGGAAGATACATGAATCTTTTTACGATATTAATACTCATTTGCAAAGACATTGTAAACACGTGTGCTAACTTTGTGGCGAGAAATTCCCGATTCCAAAATTGTTACGAGAAATTTGAGGACACTTCCCGAACGATTTTCGTCGCTAAAGTTCGCGGGTATTGAACGGTTAAACATTCGATGAACTCAAGGTAAAGAATTAGTAGGTGCTTCATACTTATTGATGATGACTTTTCCTTCTAATTCGTCTTTCTTCCAAGTCTCTCCTATAAGCTTCAGAGAAATGGCTCTAAATCAACAAAAGGAAGATGTCACTTCAACTTCCAATCTAACTCGGAGTCCGGAGAAACCGCGCTGAGGAACTTTGAAAAAGCAACTAGCATTTCTAACCAAGAAGTTCGTCGGAACTTTAGCAAGAAGTTATCCTCCCAAAGTCTACTTCTTCCAAGTCAGCAAATCTAAAAGGAGTTCGTCTTCGTTTCATCAAAATTCAGAAAATACGAAAACCCATCAAAACGACTCTACTAAAGACAGAAGAAGCAGTGAAAGGCCAAATTCAATGCTATAAATGTAGGGGTTTGGCCATATTGGCATCGGACTGTCCAAATAAAGTCTTCTGAAGAAAAAAGCGATTGGCAGGCTATTTACTTAGGATGACTCCTCTTGCTGACGATTTCAACTTCTAGTGATGAGGATGTCAATGCCACTGGCACTGATAGCACAGGATTCAACCTGCATCAGTGTTTGGCATATACAGATTCTCTCTCATGTCGTCTATACATGAAAAATCTTCTTCGGAGAATCATCCGATGACAGAATCGGAGAAGGATGACATGGTCGAGCATATCATCAATTGGTAATCGAATCAAAGAAGGTGCAAAACTAACAAGAGGCTGCGGCGGAGATTCTACCATGAGTTGGAA
>NW_017890601.1:0-44542 GCF_001540865.1 Ananas comosus
GTAATTGAGCATCATGTCAACTTCATGGTATCATGCAGTGTCACTAACCTATCCTTTAGGACAGGGCAAAAACAATTAGGAAAGGGACATAATATGCCTCATGCATGCTAACTCACCAATTTGGTGCAAATGAGATGTGATTTATCATGAATGAATAATCCTAAAACTCATAATAAAGATAATTAAACTCAGACTCAGCTTCAGAACAATAGGTTGGATTTGATGAAGACCATCATTTATAAGTTGTAGCTAATTGGATTAGAATCCTGCTCTTCCTCGGATTCAACTTGAATCCCACCAGTTAAGTGCTTGAGTCAGTTTAATATACTAATGCCACCTTCATCTTTTCAGCTCTACCTTGTTGAGAACTTGAGAATTTATTTCTTCCAACAAATTGACTGACAGAAATAGAAGAGAGTGATAGAAGTGACTATCGATGATACCAGGAACAATACGGTGTGCGGTGTAGTCTTGAGAAATGACATATGACAGTGATCTGATTTGGACTAAAGATTTTTTTTATTGAATTTCATGTTGAGTCACAGAAGGAAGGATCAATTTAAGGAGGAATCTTAGCAAGTTCCCGCTTCATGCTGCCGGTCAAATTACAATTGGAAGTAATCAGATGCGGGTGAAAATGGCTGATGTGTTGACTTTTCTACTAATAGGCAACAATTTCATGAACTCTATCCTTATCATATCATTTTCATGAGAAATATGACGATAACAATAATACTAGCGAAAGCATATTTTTCCAACCACGTCTGATCTTTCTTAATTAATTTGTTTACAACAAGTTCATAATAAAAAAACATATGAAACTTTAAGATTAAAGTTAGACTTACTTCTAGTGAACAGATCATTTTCTAATATTTGTAATTCCTATAAACAAGAAAACTAATGAAGTGCTCCTTATTGTTGACAGTTTCTTAAACTTCTCTTGATCTTTCATTTTCCTAATTGCTTTTCCCCCAGATAAATAATTGTCCTGATAATTCTATTAAAATCAACCAACATCTAAATGTGGGAGATGCAAAATTATTGCTTATCCTACAGGGAACAATATTGCCAAAAGTACTAATATTTGCTTATATCTATTTTTTGTTTCTCTTTTTTCTTTTTCTTTTTCTTTTTTGTATATCCAAATAAATGGTTCTTACTGATATCTGCTACTTCCTGTTCCTCTTTGTCATTTGTTGATGACAACCTTACTTCCTGAACTTCAGAAAATAACATGTCAACAACCGAATTTATCATTACGTCCCACAAATTTCCAGTTTCACACAAGAAGACCCATTGTTCTTAAATTGGATAAACATTCAATTAGAGAGTTGAAGTTGATTTTAAACAAGAATAAATCTTTTAAAGACGGACATTTACGAAAGAAACCAAGTTCTTAAAGGGTATTGTAAAGGCAACCAGGGCCTTTTAAAGTATGTAAGAAAATACACATTTTCAAGGGATTATAAATGTAAATGAACAATTTTTCACGAGTATTTAAATACTGAAACAAATTGAAAAAACAAAACCTTTTTTGGCCCTTACCTTCTTCCCTAGCCGGAACAAATACTGGGGTATGTACAACAGGAGCAGGCGCTGGCGCACTTACTGCCGGAAGAACAAGCCTTAGCGAGGGTGCCCCAGCAAAGAATGAATACACTTCGTACCGAAGATTGCACCACACTCCGAGAATTCGCCCGCCCTGTTTGCCGTTGAACCACTTGGGCATCTCACCAATCAGCCCTTGCAGACATTGCCAACAGTCTGCTGGCGTGAAATCCGGTACACACTGCACCAACCTGTGAATAAAATAGTACTGACACTATCTGAACTATAGGTCACTTTGTAATCTATTCTAATTTTGGTACCTAAACTATATATTTCACCACAACATCATCAAAACTTATTGATGTTTGGAGCTGTTTGGATGGGATCTTCTTTATGTGACACTTTTTATAAAAGCCATGAAGAGAGATAGCAAAACCAAATATATATATATATATATATATATATATATATATATATATATATATATAAGATTAGATACTGAAATCACAAGTTTTAAAAGTCAGGTATTCAATACAAGATGAAATATCATCGGAGGTAAGTTGTGAGGGATTATTGTTCCAAACCGGTGTGACTACTTCCAATTTTTCGGTTAACTAAAGTGTAAATGCAATTGATGATGGAAGTCCTTTAAAAAAGACAAAAATTGCACTTCTAATAAGCTAACTTCCTCCTAAGGGGATATGAAGTCAAGTTCCCAGAACTTTACGTTTTCGCTTCCATATACTTAACTCCAACCAAATACCCTATAGCTAAAAACCATTCTAAATCTTTTACCCGTATAATGATATATGAGCCGTGTAGTTTGCCTCCGCTGTCGCGAACCTCCTCGTCATATTGTATACCGCCTGGTGGGCTGTCGTATTGATAAACCATGTGACCATTTCGTCGAACACATTGGGTTTATAGGTGATATTTTGGGTGTTCCACATGTACACTTGCTGCGAGTTGTCCGTGGAGGAGAGGAAGTGCTGGTTAGAGTAGCGGATGAGGCACTCATCATACCTATGAAATAATTGGTACTGAGATCAGACCCAAGATAGCAAAGATACCATCTAATCAAGCAGAACTACTATAAAATGTATAAAAAGTTCCACTACCCTCCTGATACTACAACTCAGCCCCCGTACTTTTGGCTTAAACCCTGTATTTTCTTTACTTTTGCATAGATGACACTTTAATCTGTAATTGTCCAAATAATTTCTTTTTTTAACAAAACATCAATAAAATGGATCATGTTTTTTAGTATATCTCAAACAAGATTTTTTTTTTTTTTTCCCAACGTTGTCCATAGGCCTTTTACCCTAAGAACCGTGTACTCTACTGTAACTGATGCTAGTAGAACTGGAGAGGCAAAAAAGTTCAAAACCCCATTTTGTGAAAATGCACAAATGGGGATTCAAACCCTTGATCTTTAGAATAGTCTCTGTGATAACAGCCAACTAGTTTAGATAGTGATTGTTTACGTTTCAAACCAGCTAAAAAAAGATCATTTTACAGTTAAACAAATGTCATCCATTGTTTGCCATTGATTCCTTATTTATTTACTTTTTAACACAAAGTCTTGCTATGATTGGTTGGCTTTTGACAACTTCAAAAAAAACTAAAAAATAAAAAAAATAAATCAAAGAAGTTACTTTTGTTGAAAGCTAATAAAGAAACGAAACCCAATCCACCATCCACTATTGTAATCTTTCATATAAATTATTTTAAAAAGTAAAAAAAAAAAAAAACAAACAAGGCCATAATTTTTTTTATATAAAATAAAGAAGTTAAAGGGTCTGTTTGGATGCATGAACATCTTGTTCAGCATGCCTCCACTATATACTCAAGAAGAATGTAGTATTTAGTAAATGAAAAGTATGATCAAATGTCTATAAGGGTATATGTCATATTCATCTTCAAAGTTATTTTCTTCGAATAAAATAAATCATCACAGCCTGTAATTTGCTTTCCTGGACAAAACATAGCATAACATGGTCTTCCAAAGAGACCAAAAGAAACTCCAAACTTTACAATAACAAAAAAAAAAAAAAAAAAAAAAAAAAAAAATCATACTAGAAAAAAGGTTTAATGCGCGTGCGCGTACGTCGGCCGCCGTGCACGTACCGCTCCCAAGAAGGTGGCACGGTACAGCGGGGTATCGCACCCCCCCGCGTGCCGACGGCACGCTGTGTGTGCCGCTGAGAACAAGCGGCACCACCAGCGTGCCGCGCGCACGTACCGACGTCGTGCCGCCGGGTTTTTTTTTTTTTTGACTTTTGGGCTTTTTTTTTTTTTTGTTCTCTGGATACAACCCCCAGGCCATCTATATTGTATTTTTTATCTTATCTTATTTTTTTGACACTCGTGATGCCTTTTTGTCAACTCTTTTTTTTTTTTTTGCCTTTTGGCTTCTGTTTTTTTGTTTTTTTTTATAAAATTAACAAACTTATTAATTTAACTTATTATTTTATCTGATCCATATGTCGGCCGAGCCCTCCGCTTCCACCACTGAATCCATTTTTCTTCACAAATACTTTTTATCAAAATTTGTCGCACACGACGAAACTTTCGGATGAATCAAAGAAATCAAAAATCGATTTCCTAAACAAATTTTGATCAGATATTTTAATAAGAACAAAAAAATAAAAATATAAAGTAATATTAGGAATATATGAATTTCTCACAATCAGCAATATTGTATTCAATATTGTTCAAATAATTTTGTATCCGCAGATAACAATATGACATATGATCCAGCGCGACGATCTATGTGAAATTAAGCAGTCATCTCTATGTAAAGATGTAAATTTAAATAATTATTGTACTGTGAATTTTATTATTATATTTTAATTTCTATTCTATATCAGGTATAGCTGTATTTTACTTACAAAAAGCTTTCATGCATGTTATTTGATGAGTATAGTAAGATGTACATAATAAATATTCATATTATTTTGTTTAAATCTTTCAAAATAATATTATAAGAGTTTACTGGAACCAAAAAAGCTAAAATAAGTCCGTGCCAAAGCGTGCCAGCAGGAGGTCGTGCGTATCTGTCGGCACGCAAGCGTGCCACGTGTCGGCACGCAAGCGTGCCCGTGCCGTACCGTGCCAGGGACGTAACTGCACGCCCCCGTGCCACGGCACTTTAAACCTTGCTAGAAAACTTGTTTAACATTCAAAAGAGGCAAGACCCTATTCAAATGCATGAACATCTTTTTCAGCATAGCTTTTTGATTTGCTTAAAAAGCCTTTTAGTATTTTGTAGATGATGAGTAGGATTAAGCGTGTAGAATGGCATTCCATATTCGGCCATCAACTCTTTTTTTTTTTCAAAATAATATGAATTACCTTACAGCTAAAATATGTTATCGTACCAAATCATGGACTCGAAGATCTTTAAAGAATTTTTTTAAAAAATCAAACTCTTATCTTCTGATCACACTATAAATTCCTCACACCAAACAAGTTATGATTTGATAAGTTATTTTGACAGCCAAACAGAGCATAAGGTCCTGTTTGGAGGTCAGAATAGATTTCAATAGTCACTAATTCAGTGCGGAAGTTTTTCTTGTGTGATTGGAAGCTATGACTTTACTTTTTGCTCCTTCAAAGGTCTTGGCATCCATACCATATTTTACCGGCAAAATAACTTATTTTATTCCGGAAAAATAAGCTGAAAGCGTAAAATGATACCACTCCGGACATTTGATCACACTATGGAGTAGATATGCCGAATAATGTGCTCATGGATCCAAACAAGTAGCAATATCAGGTTACGAAAAGGATAATGCATACAATTTCTCTCCGAATAAAGAGAGTGTTACCAGATGACGGCGCCCCTGTCGTAGGGGCAGATGTTGAGGACGTCGGAGGTGCCGGAGCGGAGGCAGGAACCGCAGGCTGAGGCGTTGACGTCGCCGCGGCAGAGGGCGAGGCCGGAGACCTGGTTGGGGGTCTGGCCGGTGGTGCCTTCGGAGAACCCGGCGCCGCCGCCGGAGGCGTTGGCGGCGAGGGACGAGAGGATGAGGTTGAGGTTGGACTGGTACGTGCTGTTCGCCGTGTAGTTGCCGGTGCTGCCGCATATCTGGTAGAGAGGGTCGGCGGCGGCCGGAGGAAGAAGAAGGTGAAGATGAAGAAGGATCAATTGGAAGAGGGATAAGAACAAAATCTTGGGAATATACATGGTGTTAAAAGATCAAGATGAATACTAATAAGATTTCTTGTGCTCGAGAATAATAAATTATTCTTGGTATGAGATTGTGTTCTCGTTGCTCACATCACTGAGATTAGAGAAGTGAAAAAGAAAAAAGTGAGGCTGCAATCTATAGGAGACTAGTCTAAGTAGAGCACAGAAGAAGACCTGCAAGGATTGACTGGCTCTGCGATGCCCCAGCACCCTAGTCCGGTGGAAAAATGACAGCAGAGGAAAAATGTTCACCCCACTTTACTATCAGCCATCATTTTGGACCAAGAAATACGGACGAATATCTTACATCCACCCGTTCGAGAGGGGCTCTTTTTTTGCAAATGGCCCCCGACAAAATTTTATTTTAAAATTAGTCTCAATAAATTTATAACTACAAAAATGATCTTATCCCTGCTATTCAGACACCACGCAAGCACCATCCCTACCATCCAGACGCCACGCAAGCGCCACGTGACTGCATGGCAATTCACCGTATTCAAACACGGTGAATGATTCACCGTGTTTCATATTCATATTCCTCTTCTTCTCCTTTTCAAAAAATTCAAACCCGAACCCGAAAATCAAATTAAAATCCGAACCTGGTGGGTTTTAAAAATCTATATCCATATTCATACCCGACCAAAAATCCGAAACCCGAACTCAGAGAGTTTTAAAAATCTATACTGTTGAATGAAGATTTAGGGGATAAAAATTATTAAATATTTTATGTATTGTATAAATAAATAATAATAAATTATATATATAAATAATTTATTCGGGTTTGGGTTCGAATAATATTTCGGATATCTATATCCATTGACATCCCTACTCGGCTACTCCCTATTCCTTTTTTAAATATTTATATTGCGAAAAATATATATATTTGTATTTTCTCTGGACACGGTAAATCATTTACCGTGTTTGGATACGGTGAATGGTTCACCGTGTTCAACTTAACACCCTGGCCTAACCCCGCGCCCGTGGCGCTGACGTGGCGTCTATGTGGCAAGGTGAGGGTCAAAAGTGCAAACATAAATTTGCTGGGACTATTTTTAAAATAAATTTTTCTAGGGGGCTAGATGCAAAATAAAAGCCCGTTCGAGACTTTTTAAGGTTTTATTTTATATATTTTAATATTTAATAAGTAATAAAATTAGTTAGTACAAAAAATATCTATTTTGAATATAAATAGAATATAAAATTTAGGGTTAATTGCATACACGTCCATGCAAACATGGTAATTTGCAGATATATACCTGCAAAGCTCAACTTTTATAATTTGTCCCTACAAAAGTCTTAATGTATTCAGATATGTCCCTGCCGTTAGTTTTCGTTAGAAAAATTTCGTTAATCACAGTTAAAATAC
Organism: Ananas comosus; assembly: GCF_001540865.1. Taxonomy (NCBI): domain Eukaryota; kingdom Viridiplantae; phylum Streptophyta; class Magnoliopsida; order Poales; family Bromeliaceae; genus Ananas; species Ananas comosus. The sequence continues at coordinate 7,107 of NW_017890601.1, forward strand.
TTAACCATGGTTAATTAATAAGTGAAATGATAATTTTACCCCTTCTTTTCCTCTTTCTCTCCCTCTTCCTCTTTCCTCTTCTTCGTCGCCGGTGAGGGAGGAGGTGCGGCGGCGAATCCTCTCCCTCTTCCTCTTTCTCTTCCCTCTTCCTTTTCCTCTTCCCCTTTTTTTCTTCCTCTTCCTCTTCCCTCTTCTTTGTCGCCGGCGAACTCGACCCCGACCTCGCCGAAGCGCCGCTGACGCCAACCTCCGCCGCCTCCTCTTCGTCGTATCTTCCGTCGCCACCGCTGCGCGATGCTTCCGCGCTCGGTGTTGCGCCATCGCCGCAGCCACCTCTCTCTTCTCCTCCGCCGTCGGCGACCTCTCTAACCTCGCCGCGAACCCCTCGCCTCCGAGCTCCTCCAGCCCCCGCCGCCTCCTTTTTCTTCTTCTTCGTGTCCTCATCTTCTCCTCCTTCTTCTTCTTTGTCGTCGTCGTCGATGATCTGCCGCCGCCGCCGTTCGCTCCTGCGGCCCGAAAAGGAAGAGAAAGAGGAAGAGGGAGTACTTTTGGAGAGACATATTTGTGAGGACAAAAATGTCATTTCACGAATATACTGTTAAAAAATTAACAGTTCTCTAACGAATGCTAACCAGAGGAACATATCTAAATACATTAGGACTTTTGCATGAACAAATTATGAAAGTTGAGCTTTGTAGGGCTATATCTGCAATTCACCATATTTGCAGGGACGTGTATGTAATTAACCCTAAAATTTATACTTGCTATTTTTTTAAGTGTATGCATAAAATTATGCTCACTTTTAGAAATGCTTTTTAGATGTAATAAACCTCATCGCTTTCCATCAAAGTGCTAATATTATTACACTAGTTTTATCATGCGTTATTCTTTTTATGACTAAAAATATTAAAATTAACCGACGCAAAGTGACAAAGGGCTTGGTGGATGGTATCTAGGGGTGTCAAACGGGCCGGGCGGCCCGCGGCCCGCCCAGCCGGGCATGAGAGTAGGCCGGGCCAGGCACGGCACGAGTACTGTAGCGGGCCAGTTAAATCGGGTCGTGCTGGGCCTTGCTCCCACCGCACGATGGCCCGGCACGGCCCGGCACGACCCGGGCCTGGGCCGTGCCAGGCCTGAGAGGGTACCTCGACCCGGCCCGGCACGGCATGGCACGGCCCGGCCCGTGTGGCCAGGGCCTCCTGATTTGGGCTCAGGCATGGACTTGGGTACAGCCGTACAGGGAGTTGGCTTGAGTTGGGTACAACACAACTCTCAAGGCCCTGCACCACCCCAACTCCCACTGGGAGTTGGGCTGTGGCTTTGGGGCTCTCCTAAAGGTCTGTGATAACAGATCCTTGGGAGTTGGGTTTGGACTAAAATCCCCTTCCCAACAGTCAAAAATTTGACTGTTGGGAGGGTATTTTGGTCCCAAAAATTTAAAAATTTAAAATAAAAAAAGAGCTGGCCGGAAGCCTGGCCCGGCCTGGCACGGCCTGTGCAGTGCGGGCCGGAGGGCCGTGCTGGGCCGGGTTCCAAGAAATTTGGTTCGGCACGGCACGGTTCGGTTTTGGGGCCAGGCCGTGCCGGGCTAGCCTCCGGCCTGTTTCGGCCCCACATTACATCCCTAATGGTACCCGAAGTTCCAAATTCGAATTCTAATTGGTTCACATTTCTAGCTAAGTTATTTTTAAATGAAATAAACGAAGCGGATAGCATGTCATCTATCTTTCAAAGAAAAAAAAAAAAAAATTATATAAAATTTAGATTGACAAGATGTAAGGTTCATATTTATTTTTAGATGTACAAATAGTATTATTGTATCACTTTTTATTTTTTTAATACTAAAAATCAGAATTATCTAAACTCTTGCACAGTGAGAGAGCAAAATTTATAGTCAAAAGTTGAGCATAAAAATAGCATTTTGCATATTACTTTGGAAAAAAAAATCTAAAATTTTCAACGCTTCGAGAACTTTGGCGGTCGACCATCTTAGACCCCTTATCCTTATTGCCCTTTTCTTATAAGCAAAATTTCTACACAGAATAGACCACGGATTACTTGAAATCTTATATTCAAGATGTTTGTTTTATAACCAAAAAATTAAAACTTAAAATAAGCTTTTCTGCACAAATAAAACTACTAATTGAATATTTATTTAATGGCATATTTTGCACATTATTTTCTAAAATTTGAGAATACAAAGAAGCCTATTTCTTTTCTTCTAGTTATGATAATTAAATTTCAAGGTGGAATAATAGAATAAATCTTTATCTTTAGATGTTATTATTTATTTTCATGCATTAGACTGAAAAAATATATCCTCGTCTAACAATAAATTTATTTCATTAGTCTGACAAAATTCTTTTCTTGNGCATTGTTGCGTTGTTCTTTTCTTAAAACAGTCTGATTACTTTATTTAAATAACAATCTGCTCCTATATAATGTATGTCGGAACCATTGGGATTTAAAAAACTAAAATAAAAGCTAAGAAAAGAAAATAAAAAGAATCAAGAAACTAAAAGTAGTATAAGCATAAAATTCAAAAGTTCAATGAGTCCTTAGTAAGAGTTGAAATTTAGCTTGAATTATGACTCAAGACATAAACTTAAATCAAATTGTTGGGAGCCGAAATCCCTGATCCTTGACTCGGTCAAAGGTCCTCCTCGGGGAGCGTGTCGGGACATGGAACGGTTGCGAATAGTGACTCTCGAAGTTTGCACCATTCGACTGAATCAAGCGATTCGGCTGACGAGAGATCAGATCAGCCGAGTTTAAAAACCTTTACTATAGAATTGGCTCGGCTGAAAGAGCCGAATAGATGAAATGCACAATAATTGGTTGGCTGATGAGCCGAATATATGGAATACACAATGATTGGTCGGTTGAAAGAGCCGAATGCTTTTATATATTAATAAAACAGAGTGTGCCCGAAGGGCATACAGACTCTGAAAATATAGTTTACAACAAAGTGTGTTCGTGGGGCATACAGACTCTACAAATATAGTCTACAACAAAGTGTGCCTGTGGGGCATACAGACTCCAGAGATCTAATTTAAAAACTACTCCTAGGAAAGCAGTAAATGCGGAAAAGAAACAGATTATATTTAGACTACTCCTAGAAAAGCGATAAAATTGCAGAGGAAATAAAGATGATCTTTTGTTCCAACGGGAAGAGACCCCTATTGCAGACTTCAAAATTACTATTTATAGTTATATCAACCCACATTATTGGTTGGTTGAAAATAGTGGGAGGAGTGGTTGTAACCATGATCGTGGAAGTTACGCCCACACCCACTCCTCATAGAAGTTACTCCTCATCGTGAAAGTTACGCTCCACTTCTCAACCGTTCCCACCTAAAACCTTTAGGCGCCTTATTGCCGACTCCTGGTATACCACATGTCCTTATTGGCTCATACGTGGGTTAGGTCGGCATGTTAATTTCAATTTTGGCATCAATACAAATAAAATTTTTTTAAAAAAAATTAAGAGTCTAGTGACTTTCTGATATGGTGTTAAATAAAATAATATAAAACAATTATATTTTTCAAAATTTTAAATATCAAAAATATAATATTTTTGAACTTTAAATTCAACAAATTCTAGTATCTACTCCACTCTAAACCCTACCAAATTTGAGTAAAACATGCACATCATAATATCGGGTAATATATGATGGGGAGCAAACTATATATATACTAGAATTTTTTTTAAAACAAATTAGACTAATTAAAATCTATATTTGTGAAAACAAATTTGTCAAAATTTACATGTAAAAATAAGTATATACACTGCCATGTATGCACCATATAAACTATTAATATTTTATGAGCGAAAATATGGTGAAGTGTTCACCATGTTTTAAATGCATTAAATAATTCACAACTTTCAATATTTTAATATTAAATGAATCACGGTTAAATGGCAATGTGGAAAGTAATGAAATATTTACTGCATTTTAAATATGATAAATGAAATTTACTCCTTTCTTTACATTCTGGTCTATATAGCGCAATTGTGACCCGTTTAGATCTATTTTTACAAATAAAATTTTTACAAGCTTATTTTTACAGATTAAAATTTTAATAAACCTAATTTTAGAAAAAGCCCTATATCCTACTATTTGTTATTCTTTTTTTTTTGTTTTTTCTTTCTTTCCTTTTTTTTTTATTTATTTTTTGGTGCCTCCACCTGGGTAGATGTACTGGGCTCAGCTTAGTCTCAACAAGTAGAGATGTTAACGTCTCAGATTCGAGATGAATTTGAAAAATTCGAATTCGAACCCGACTAGAAAACCCAAACACAAATAGGAATCCGAATCCGACAAATTTTTAAAATTCATATCTAAATCCGAACCCAATCAAAAAATTGAAATCCAACCCCAAATCTGAGAATCCAAATTTAAAATAATTATTTTTCTTTATAATATTTCAAAATATATTATTTTAAATCTAAATGATATATATATATATATATATATATATATATATATATATACTATATATAAAAGCACGTATTATTAAATTTTGGTCTGTCGACAGACCCATTTTCGGCGCGGAAAAATTAGCGCCCATTTTCTTTTTCGTACGAAAATTTTAAATTAAGAATAAAAATAGAAATAGAAACAGCAATAAATACATAAGTTCTCATAACAGATTACTGATGTGAAAATCCTTAAATATAAAATTTTCTATTTAATTTCAAAAGTAAGTTTTCTATACAGATTACGGATGTGAAAATCCTATAAAAGATATTTTTCTATTTTATTTTAATATCTTTTTAGATATTATCTATTTAATTTCAAAATATATTTTCTTTTTAAGATAACGGATTTTATTTTTCTATTTAATTTCAAAAATTTATTTCCTAACAGATTTTATTTTTCTATTTAATTTCAAAAGTAATTTTTGCATTAGAGATTATTGTTAATTATTTATCATTTAAAGCATATCTTTCTTAATAGCGTGATTTATTATTTTAAATTTTTTAGATACATATTTGGCAATCATATAAAATATGACCTAAAATTAAAAAATAATTTAAAAAAATTATAATTTTTTTTAATAATTATTACGTGTATTTGCACGTACATTTTACTAATATATATATATATATATATACTGCCGCCCGCACCTCCGGCCCTCGCTGCCACCTAGATCCCAACTGCTGATTCATATATTTATATAAATATAGATTTTTTATATATATATATACACTGTATTAAAGAAGAGTTGGGTGAAATTGGGAGAAATTGGAGGTGATGTATGTCCCTCAATTACTCCCAACTCTCCTTTAAACCCTCCCCTTCAACAATCTATTTTTAAACCAATTGTCCTTACAGTAAGTGGCAAAAGGCTTGATGATTGATATTGGAGATCGCAAGTTCGAATTTTAGTTGATTCATAATTCCAACTAAGCAGATTGCATACCACCTTTCTCTCCAAAAAAAGAAAAAAAAAATTATTTTTACACTTCAATATTGCCTACATCCGGTCCACTAATAAATTACATAGGCTGAACCTATTTTTTAATAATAGATATTGTAAAATTAAAATCTAATCTAGTAGATGTCATACAAATCATATAAAAAGTCTGTGTATAAAAAATTACAAAATTTAAATTTTTACAATAAGCTTAGGAACTTCATTAAAGAAGATTTGGGTGAAATTGGAAGAAATTGGGAGTGACGTACGCTTGTCCCTCAATTTCTCCCAACTCTCCTTTAAATACTCCACTTCCAACCTATTTTTACACTATAATATTGCCTACAGGTCTATTAATAACTTACATAGAGCGAACCAATTTTTCTAATAACTGATATTATAAAATTAAAACCTAATCTACTAAATGTCATATAAATCATATAAAAAGTCTGTCCATAAAAAATTTCAAAATTTATATTTTTATAATACACTTTTAGGAATGTGGTGTATAAGTAAAATCACCGAATAATCATCTTCTCCTTTTCAACCATTAAAAATTATTGTCTGCACTGACCATATTTTTAAACAATCAATATTGTCAAATTAAACCAAATACAATAGATGCGATCTACCTATATAAAAAATCTCTATATAATAAATTACGGAGTCTACACTTTGATAATAGAGTTTAGGGGCCATTGCTTATATGCCTCAGAAAAGTTTTCGACTTTCTAATTTACCTCTTTTAGAAGGCTAATATTGAAAATACCTTTTTTATGTTCCAACTTATTTCAAATATATCTATAGAATTAAATTCTGTTAATGAACTGTTAGCAATAGCTGTTATCTCTATGAAATTACCATTTTACTCTTTCAAATATATCTTCTACTATTACCGACTTTTTTTAATTGTTCTTAAGTGAGGGGCACAAAAAAGTATTTTTGATTTTTTGTATTTTCAAATATACCCTTCAACCATCATCAATATTTCTTATTTGCCCTTAAGTTAAGGACAAAAGAGACATTTTATTTTTTTTAACTATGGTAAATATTTAACTCATGTTTAACCCAAGTTAACTCAACGGATGGTAACTGTAGGGATATTTTAAAATAACAGAAGAACATATGAGGGTTATATAGGCAATTATCTTTAGAGTTTACATTTTGATAATAGGTTTTACAAACAGTGTATACGACGTATTCATACATCCTGTGCCCAGAACATTATCTTCTTTACTATTCTAATTTTCTATTATTTTATTAATATATATAAATTATTTTTCTAGCTTTTCCCTCAAATTTTTTCACATATGCTTTATAAAATAACATGGCATTGCATGGGTCCTTAACTACTGAAAGGAGAAATTGAGACTAGCAACATGTATTCATGATATATAGAAGATTATATGAATATATAAACAGCTAACGACCTGGCCCACTAATAATAATAACTTATTGGACTCAAACCACTGGCCAAAAATGCTTAAGCCAAGTTATTATTACTAATGTTTATGGTCTCTTATATATTTAATTACAGTGCTATTTGCATCAAATATGAGATTATTGGAGCGTCACAGATTCTCACTTTTTAGACTAACTTGTCTCACTAGCTTTATCATTCTGACCCTAACTTAGCTTGTCACCTTATCATTCTGACCCTAACTTAGACTATCATTCAAACCTTGGCTTAGTTGAGACTTATCTCACACTTCCGGCTGATAATCGGCTCTAATACCAAATGTAAGCATCTGGCCCACTAGCAATAATAACTTGTTGGGCCCAAACTACCGGCTTAAAATGGTTAAGTCCAGTTATTATTGTTAGTATCCATAATCTCTTGTGTACTTAATTACACCTCATTCCCATTTGACGTGAGACTATTGGGGTATCACACAATAATACATGTGAGTCTTACATCGAATAGAAAAATAAAATATGATTGAGAATATAAGGGATTACGAACCCTAGAGATAATAACTAGGTTTCAGCATTTTAGGCCGGTAGTTTGGGCCCAATAAGCTATTAGTGCTAGTGGATTATGTTGTTACAGTTAGTATTAGATCCAGTTTACAAGCCAGAATTATGAGATAGGATGGAGTTCACATCACCTGCTAATCTTAGGCAGGAAAATAGGGCTTGACGAGATCGTTAGTGCCACGCCCCCACAACCGCCAATTTGGTCGGTTTGGGTACGTCCAACAGACGTTGAACGGACAGCACCTCCCCTGTCCGCCCAAGGCTCAACAACATCAATCATGTTTATCAAGTTGTTGAGGTAAACATAGTTAACATACATGAATCATGCAAGTAGGATACAAGCAAGAGCAAGAGAGAAAACTAGCTATTACATTCACTTTGCATTTAACCACCAAAATACATACATTTGGTTTACAACTTTCACCTCATGATACATATACATCCACAAGAAACATCTTCCAAAACACATCAAGTCTCTCATATACACATGGTACTCTAATGCAACAGGAGGTTACTAACTAGAGCACTATGCTCTTACTGCGATCATCTGCCGGTCCGCTCATGCTAGGCCCTGCAACAAAGTGGGATGAGAACTAACAAAAGTTTCCAGTGGATTCGGCCGCCGATCCCGCCGATTTTCCCACTAGGTCTAAGCAGGCATAAGTAGAGACATAAACAGGGTAATGAAATCTGCTAATATAATAATGAAATTTGCTAACATGCTACTATGCCTCAAAAACATGATATGAATGAAGTATCTATTATGCTCATGATGCATGCCGTTCATATACTTGTCACCCAATCATCTTGGCTAACCATAAGGTTAAGCCCTAACTTACAACCAAATCCCATAGGTGAGGACACTCTGCGCTACACATACCCGAGACCATCTGCTGGCTTGCTGGGTAGGTACGTTAACTCATCGTGTGACAACTCCGGAGCTGACTGCTTGGGTGGAGCGACCACCGTCAAGCTAAAATAGACTAAGTGAGTATGATCCAATCCTCTCAACTCGAGGATACCCTACCAACTAGGGATAACAATACACTCGGGAATCCACCTATCCCAATGTTCATGTTTTAAGTGTCATCACTACACTAGTTCCAAATGCCACACTTTTATGTCATTACATTGTTCAAGTTCACCACTTATTTTTGGCACTGTAGGTTTCCATGTCAAGATCTAATCCTCATGCATCCGCTAAATCATGTATCCAACTCATGATTTCTATTCTACTATGGAAGTATGCAAGGAATTGAATTACATTTAACCACATATCCTATAATGCATGATAATCAACATATGAACATATATGCTCAACAAGAATTTTTTTTATAAATAGTCTTATTGAAACTTTTATTTACAAAAATAGGCCTCTTTAAACTTTTTTTGTAAAAATAGTCTCCAAATCGGCCAGGCCTCTTTAATTAATAGTCACTAATTTGTATATTTTATCTTGCAGATGGACGTTCAAGAGGATCCCGGGCCAATTGATCTATTAGTTCTATCAGACCAGGATAGGCATCGGTCGAGCTATGTGCGATCAGAGGTATGTTAAGTTATGCATTTACAAAAAAGTTTATTTAGGGTAATACATAAAAGGGAAATTTACTAAAAAGTGAATAAACTTTACAGGGGTACACGCCAGTTCAGTTTACGGAGCATGGCCGTAAACTGAACACATGGACGGTCGAGCATCCGGGAGTGATAGAGCACTTACGACATGCTGGCTTTTTCTACGTCTCCCGCCTCAGACGAGTACAGCTAGATCAGGCTCTGTTAGGGGCGTTGATAGAGCGATGGAGGCGCGAGACGCAGACATTCCACCTACGTCACGGAGAGATGACGGTTACGCTACGTGACGTGGCCATTATAGCTGGACTACGAGTGGATGGGGAGCCTGTTACAGGACGTGTTTCATTTGATTTGTTGCATACATGTGAGCTCCTTCTTGGGATACAGCCAGACGATGTCGTCACCGGCCAGATCCGCTTGGAGTGGTTGTTTCAGCATTTCCGGCATATTCCTTTGGATGCTCCGGCGGCCGTGGTTGCAGCATCTGCACGAGCATACATTTTATTTCAAATTGGATGCAGTTTGTTTCCTAACCCCACTGGATATCGCGTTCACCTCAAGTGGCTACCGCTACTTGAGGATTTTGACTTCTGCGGAGGCCTAGCTTGGGGCGCAGCTACCTTGGCCCATCTCTATCGGGCATTAGGGAATGCCTCTATGAAAGGAAAGGCCGAGTGTTGTGCTTTTGGTACTCTACTACAGGTCAAATCACTAGAACTTAGTTTTTTTTAGTAATAACTTGTAATTTGCAAATTGGTTTCTTTTACTAATTTTATAGTTAACTTTTTTGTTTTTAGATATGGGCATGGGACTATATACATATTGGACGTCCCGATCGAGTTGGAGCTCCACCGGATCTGCATGATTGTCCATTGGGTTGTCGGTATGCTATGTATTTAAAATATAATATAATAAAATAATAAATTTTGATAAATAATTTAATATACTATTAATCACTTCTGCAGGTGGAACATGGGATTGCGATTTCGTGGAAATGTCAGGGCGACCGATATTGAGTTTTATCGCGATGAGCTAGATCAGCAAAGAGAGTCACAAGTACTTATAGATTTCATAAATTAAATACATGCATAAACATTATAAAATCTTACATTCATTTTTTTTAATACACTTGTACAGGTTACATGGATGCCCTATACGGAGGATGTTTTGATCGGTCTTCCTGCATTTTGTCTTGAGGGCTCAGCAATCTGGCGTTCGAGAACTAGTTTGATATGCTATCATATTGTCGAGCTACATTTACCTGATAGAGTTCTGCGTCAGTTTGGATTGCTGCAGCATATACCGGATCCTGTAGAAGCTATACAGAGGATCACCTCGCAGGGTAGATCAGGCGAGGACTGGGCAGCATTTCATGCTCCATATATTCAGCGTTGGGCAGATCGTCTTGAGCATATTGCGGAGCAGAGTCCTTTCGTCGATCCAGATCCGATACGAGCTACCTCTGTATACATGCAGTGGTATTGGGGGATCACACGGAGGTGGATTTCTCGTCCTGTACAGCGGCCTCCACTTACTTTTCTGCCGCGTGGGAATGTCGAGCGACGATTGGTAAGATTATTTTATTTTATAGTTTATTTTAATATAAGGATATTCATTATATATAATCATATATGTTTATACAGGTGTATGCTATCCGGCATGCTGTTAGCGGTATCGGTCATTTGATGGATGATCCTCCGGAGCCCACTAGAATGATCGATGCTCTAGCACATGTAAGGTGGGATCTCGAGAGCGTGTTAGAGAGCCTTCCGACATTACCCGTGACAGGACATTCGGATGTTTCTTCTCCGACATTTGGTGCTCACGGTGATATTCCCTCCACCTCTACACCTGCATATGATTTCGGTGATATTCCCTCCACGTCCGCGCCTACATATGGTTTCGATGATATTCCCTCCACCTCGATGCCTGCGTATGATTTTCCATCGACATCTGTCCCAATTCATCCATCTGATGTCCCTTCGACTTCTGATGTCCCTTCGACATCGGAAGTGCAGTTTGATATTCCGTCGGCGTCCATCCCTCCATTTGAGATTCCATCTACGTCAGAGGTATTATATTTTGATATTTCATTCACGTCTATCCATCTTTCTAACGTTTCATCCACGTTGCAGGTTCGTCGCGATGATATTGTATATCAACGTAGGCGACGACGACGAGGTCATATTGGGACGCAGGAAGGGATACTACCATCAGCTGTTGAGCAAGGGATGGAGCAGATTGTCGAGGGCATCGCCATCGAGCATATTGATGAGATGCATGTCATTGAGCCCGTGCAGCCTGAGATGGAGCATGACATACATATTCGAGGACGGAGTCGAGGACGCGGTCGTGGACGCGGACGTGGACGTGGCAGGGGACGAGGGCGAGAGCATAGGAGGGGGATGGAGGGGACTTGATGTTTTTTATCATTTTTGAGATTATTATGTATATTTGATATTCAGATCTTTCTATATTGATTTTTGTAGTATTATCTAAATTTATCCATATTGAAATGTGTTGATATTGCTCATTTTATCTGATTAAAGTGTGGTTGAAGTTGGTATAGATGATTTTATGTAATTATTTTTGTAATTGAAATGCTTGAAAATATTGCTTTTTTGTATAATGTGAGAATTTTGCATTATTGCTGCTGTTTTGTTGTAGTACAGCTTGAAAGCGGTGAACCATTCACCGCATTTAAAAGCGGTGAACTATTCACCGTATTTATAAGCGGTGAATAGTTCACCGCTTTTAATGAATTCCTTGTCCGCTTTTAATAAACTTTGGCAGGGTGGGTGCCCATGAAGGCGGTGAATGGTTCACCGCCTTCATGGGATATATAAATCCTCATGAAAGCGGTGAACCATTTACCGCTTTCACATGAATGCGGTATATGGTTCACCGCTTTTTAGGAGTCCCGCCACCTCACCGCCTACCTGGCAGTTTTGAGCCTATTTTTACAAATTCAAATTTCAGAGGCCTATTTTTAAAATAAAAGTGTTGAAGGAGACTAGTTGGGTAAAAACTCCGCTCAACAATAACAACTTAGATATAAAAGGAAATCCGATTGTTTCGGATAGCACCCCACATTTCTTGGTGATGCCGCGATGCGAGAATTCCAGTCTTGTAATTTATAGACGACGATTCAGCTCGACCCAACGCAAACAAACCGAAAAGTGTACTTTTGTTTAACGACTCGCCGCACGTCTGTAGGAACTTCGATTCGAGTTGCCCACCGTGTTGATTTTACCTTCAATTAGGTTTACATAGGCTTAAATTAGATCAAATCCTACTATGATTAAAAGCCCTCTTTAGAAACCCTACAAACCCATTATTGCAAGAATGCACATAGCAACTATGATTCATGCAATAATCTTGTGTAGCATCACCTAGGGTTCCCATTCAACTCATTTCTAAGGGATTATATCAAAACCCTAACTACATACCACTAAATCGCATGAAGCTTACCTCCAACACAAGCTTCTCCTCAAGCCAAGAAGATGGTAGCTTCACCTCCAAGCAACCTCTTTCCACTATTCTCCACCTCTTGGTACAAACCCAAGGAGAGAGAGAGAAGCTTAGAGAGAGAGAGAGAGAGAGAGAGAGAGAGAAAGGTTTTTCTCTTAGGTTTGGGAGATGTGAGGGAAATGAGAGAAATGGGTTAAGATATCTCATTTAAACACTCCTCAAGCACAATTGCACTCAGCCCCCCACTCAAAAATAGGGTTTCACAAAACCCTCCATTTCACGTGTACGGGGTCCGGACCCTTCAGCCAGGGTCCGGACCCGAGAGCACTTCCAGCATGAAAAATTCTGGAATTTCTCCAACTTGCTCTCCAAGGTCCTCTACACCCTTATAAGACATTCCCATCATTTGGAATGCTCAACGGACCCTTCCGAAGCGTCCAATACCACACTTTGGTCAATTTCGACCTAAGTTCAGTTTTACGCGTCGAGGATTCATTACCTTACAGTTACGGTCTAAACAGAGAAAGTCTCTAAATCCTATATTAGATTAGAAAGGAAATATGATTGTGAATATAAGAGATTAGGGACTCGAATGATAATATTGATTTTAAGCATTTTGCTGGTAATTTGGACCCAACACTACAAGAGAATTGGGTTTTAGCGACACATTTTTGGGACACTTTTATGTAAGTGTCCCATTTATGTATAATTTTTATTTTAAAAAACAAATCTAGTAAAGCCCAAAGATAAAGCCCAATTACCCAAAACAAAATTCATAATGTTCAAAAACTCCTAAGTTATTAAAAAAAACTAGCAAGGCCCAAGTAGAAAGCCCAAATACAAAAAAAAGGGAAAAAAAACTATCGTACCCCTCGCTCTCCTCCTCCTCCTCCTCCTCCTCCACATCCGAACGAATCGTCTTCTCCTAGGTCGTATCCTCTTCTCCCCTCGCTCAAACCCCCTCGCTCTCCTCCTCTTCCTCCGTCGCCGCAACCGATGAGCTAGGGTTCCGGCGGCCGGAGTTCGGCCGTGAGGCTCTCGCGGGGACCGTCGCCGGCGGAGTAAGCGCCAAACGTCGAGGCAACGACGGTGGTGGGGAGGCAGGAGTCCGGCGACCCGGTTGTGCTCGCGGCGGCGTCGAAGGCGTGGAAGGGGTAGACGGAGAAGAAGGTGAGCTCTATCCATCGATTATCCCATATAATAATCTCTTGTCAGAATCTCTTGTTCATGACGATTTAGAGTGTAATCTCTGATTAGTCTTATTGTATATTAAGTGCTTATCATCAGAAAAAGGATTAATTCTCCTTACTCTTTTTTTTTTTTAAAAAGGAGAGAGAGAGAGAGAGAGAGAGAGAGAGAGACACACACACACACAGAGAATTAATGCTTATCTCCTAGTAAGCTTACTAAAATATTTAGTTATTATATCATAGAGTTGGGAAGTGGCCGTAAAATTTGACAGAGTAATTAGAACAGTTGAAGGAATATTCCCAATTAAGTTCCACCGAAAGGATTTAAAGTGACTTAATTTAAAATTTGGGAAAATGTTAAGAACGTGCATAGAAATTCCCATCATATTAATCGTGAATGCTTAGTTCATTTGCATACTATTTGTAGGATGTTGGATTTTTGGGTTGAAAATCTACAGTTATTTTCTTTTTTCTCGATTCCAGAGGCCTAAACTACTTTAGTTTCTATTGCCTAGTTCATTTGTTTAATGAATGAAACGAATTATTATGAAAGTTTGTGAACTGCACGAGATTTAACTATTTTAATGCCTCACTTTTAGGCCCCAAGTTCAATGAGCATTAATTCCTAGTGCTTCACTAGATGTATCCAAATCACATTTGTAGAGCATTTGTATAATCTCAGAGCTCAAAGGTAGGAAGAATATGAGACCCTAGATAGTCCTATATATAAGGTATAAAATATAATAGGGCTAAAATTCTTAACCCGATTATAGCATTTTGGGCAGTGGCTAGGTTAAGAGGTTAAGAGAGTTAAGCGTGCTAGGACTAGAGTAGTCCTAGAATGGATGACCCTCTGGGAAGTAGGGCGTCACAGCGAATGTGTAAAGGGCCAACAATTTTCATTTTTCAACATATTCTAGGCACTTGCCTAATTATGGTGAATCCATTTAACATCTTATTATGAAGGGCGAGATGTGTAATGCAATTAAAAAAGTAAAATCTTACCATACTAAAATGATGATGATCTATCTAATAAATTCCTTAAGGCTTAGTATTTTGATTTTGGGCAAACTTCAGAAATGGGCCCTGTGATACAGCGCATTTCATATTTGTGCCTGTGAATTTCATTTGTATCACTTAGATGCTCTGAGATTGCTATTCCTATTTTCTTTCTGTTTTTTTAAAAAAACCCAATTTTCCAGAAGGACCTTTCCATCAATCCCATTGATTTTAGTTTGGACCAGGTTTTGAAACTCACTAATGAGTTTGGTTCGTGTTTGGGTTGTGTGGTCTAAAGTCAACTTCAAACCCTAGTCTAAAACTCAATTCTAATGGGTTTTAGTCAAGTTTAGATCAACCCAACCTAGAAGATGATCCAAACTTGCTGTGTTGATCAAAATCTAAACCAAAACCAAGTTATAGTGGGGAGCTAATGAAAAGGTCCCTATGAAGTTATGGGTGTTCAAATTATTATTATTATTATTATTTGTTGGTTTAATCTCCTTTTGTGATGAATGATTCTCGAAGTTTATGCCAGAATGCTTTGATTTGAATCTGGGATTTATGCTGTACAGAGTTCTACATTATGCATTCGCCGGTAATTTTTTACATAATTCTTCGATTTGCATGTGTACTGAGCTTATTCTCTGATATGCATGTGTATTTGTGTTTTAGATATTATAGATGCCTTTTAATTTGGAGTCCTCTAGTTAATACATGCCTGATATTTATTTTTTTTTAACCCTTTTCTTCTGGCAGCCCTACATTGATTTGTCTGCTTGCTATGCCTCGGGGAAGTATTCAGATCTAGAGGCCTTCATCCAATCAAATGTTGAGAAGTTTCAGTCTGTGAGTACTATTTCACCGGCTATATCTTTAATTCAACAATAAAGCCATCTCGCATTTCAGTTACTGTAGTAAATGTTGAACATTGTATTGCATGACTGTTGTGATTTTGCAGCAATTTCCTTTTGTTATCTTTTGTACTTTCTTTCTTTGCTTTTTATGATGGATTTTACTTTTTAAAATTGTCATGTGTTATTTCGCCTTTCTGTTTTTTTGAACTTGCAGGACAATAATCTTGGATTGGTGAAGCAAGTCCTATCTTCTTTATACAAGCGCAATATCCAGAGACTAACACAGACTTACTTGACTTTGTCCCTCCAAGACATAGCCAATGCTGTGCAACTGAAGACCCCGAAGGAAGCTGAAATGCATGTTCTACGGATGGTGGGTTTCTGAGCTATATAAAAATTTGTCATTTTAAACTTCAAATGTGATGAAGCTTTGTAACTTTTTTGCAAAATTCCAGATTCAAGATGGGGAGATATTTGCTACGATAAATCAGAAGGATGGAATGGTCAGTTTTTATGAGGATCCTGAGCAATATAAAACTTCCTCTTGAGCAATATAAAACTTGTGAGATGGCAGATCACATTGATTCTACAATTCAGAAGTATCATATCAACTTATTAGCTTTCGTTTAATCTATAAAATGTTGTGTTTCGATCTCTTGTCGAGATTACGCGTCCATGCCTTTCAAAATTGAATAATTAAATCATTGTGTGTTGATTACTCCATGTTCCATGTAGTCAACCTCTTCAACTTCATTAGGACTTCCAAATTACTTTCATCATCCCTATCAAAACTAAGCAATAGTTTGACATTGTTTGTATGATTAAGTGCATAAGGGGCACTGTCATTCTCTAAACTTCCTTTGCAACGAATTCAGCATCATGGCTATAGAGTTGGTGAGAAGTCAGCAGCCAGCTGTAAATTTCTGCAATGTCTCCTTGATGTCTTTTCAGGCCTGAACTCTGGGGTTTTAGTGGATTTGAGTATATTCCTAATTCCTAAATAAAGCTAGGATGATTTTGTCGGCTGTATAATCTTGTCAGCTGTGTTTTAGACTTTTTTTTTTTTTTTTTTTTTTTTTTTTTTTTTTTTTTTTNAAATAGGTTTTGGCCGCAATATTTTGTGTACTTAGTGCAGTGGTTTTATTACATTATTTGTTGATTGCAGCTTTGGTGCTTAAAGAAGACTTTTTTTTTCCTTTTTTTTTTTTCTGTTCCTTAACAAGTTAATACCTTTTTGGTTTTTAAGTTTTCAGTTGCAGTATTAGTGTATGGAGGAACATGCTATTGCTAGTATTAATGCTATTAAGGCTTATGAACTGCAAAGAATATATTCTCATGAGTTATGGCATAAATTTGGTGTATTATATTGTATTATTGATTATATGTAAGGCAAGGATTAGAAACCACTCAAAATTTTCAGCATCTCTTTGTTCTTCTTTTTTTATTGGTGGTGGGTTCATTAATCAATGCTACATGCTTCACGAGTTGTGGTAAGTTATTAAGTGCAATAGATTGGGGAGCCACCATCTTAATTACTATTTGTATACGAAATGGAGATGCATATATTAAATTTGAGTATGATAATCTGTCACTTAAATAATGTCTTGCTCATTGTCAAATAATGCCTTTTTTTAAGATGAAATGATTATCTAATACTAAAAAATTATATTTGTTTAGGTTTCAGACGCATCTAGCGCTCGTAATATTCATCCACAACTTCATTGCCCTTCAAGTAAAATTAAACTTATATTAATTGATTTTCATGTTAAAAGATTATTTAACTAATCTTTTATTAACTTCAGTATTATTTAATTTGTAGGTTCAATATCTTAATTGCCGAGGTCACTACGATTGGATATGATATGATATTATTAGCTTTTGTTTTCATTTCTCTTTTTCTTGGGTTGAAAAGCTAGAAATTGTTGGTACTGTGATTTAGTGACTAAATACTCGTTTAAAGATATATGGATAATAGCTTGAGACATTTTGGTATTAATTAGTGTAACTACAAAACCTCTTTTATATGTTTTTTTTGTTAATGCAAATCAAGGCGAAGAAAATTAAAGATATGCTTAATGATAATCATCGTGGAGTGGTATTATATTTTAAAAAGTGTGATGCATCAAGAAAAAATTTGATGTTTAAAGAAAATGCGACAGTTATAAAGTGTCGCTGAAATTAAAAAAAAGTGTTGCTAGAATATTATTTTGCATCACTTTAATGTGCTGCTAAAAGCTTAAATAAGTGTCGGTATATCAGTAGCACTTTTTTTAGGTTATACCAACACTCTTAAAAAGTGTCACGTACTATATACCTAGCGACGCCACATATAACAACACTTTTAAAAATGTCGGTAATTTAGCCAGCAGCACTTTTTTTTGATCTATACCGATATTTAAAAGTGTCGTTATATACCGTTTTTGTTGTAGTGCAAGAAATTATTAGTGCGAATGAGCTAGGTCATTATAATAAAAATAGACGATTTAAGATCGACTTAGTTTTATGTACACTGTATTTAACATTTTGAAAAACTCTATACTCTGTAAAAAAAAAATTACTCTATTTTTTACTATTTGGGTTGTCTCTTAAAAAAGCTTTATTTTAATTCTTATATAAAATAAATTAAGAAAAAAATTACAAGTCAAAACAAAAAATTTTTTTTTTTGCATAAAAGTATTAGAAAAAAATTATTATCGAATTGAGAAATCTTTTGAAACATAGCTAAAAACATCTTCTCCTCCTCAGGCCCTTTCTCCACCGCCACTGCCACTGCCATCGCCGCTCACATCTCTCTTCTCCTACTACTATTTCTCTTACTGCTGTGACTGTTAGTAGGAGTGGCGTTGTCATTGTCGTCGGCAGCAGCAACATCGGCGTTGTCGGCAGCATCGTCATTGGCAGTGTCGGCGTCGGCGTGGTCGTCTGTGGCAGCCATGTCGGCATCGTCGTTGTTAGCGGCGGCAGTAGCGACATCATTGTTGTCATCGTTGTCAGAGGGAGTAGAGTCGGCAGCAGCTGCATTGGTGTCATCTTCGTCAACAGCATTGGCTTCGGCGGCGGCTTCGTCATCAGTGGCAGTGGCGCCGTCGTCGTCAGCGGTGGCGTCGGCACCGACATCATCGTTGGCATCGTCATCAAAGAGAGTAGAGGACAAGGGAGGAGGGGAGAGGATGGGAAGGGAGGATAAAGTAGGGCAAGGGGGAGTAGGGAAGAGGACGGGAGGAGAGGATGGAGTAGAGGAAGGGGGAGTAGGGGAGAGGATGGGAAGAGAGTACCAAAGAAAACGAAAGAGGGAGGAGTAAAGAAACGACACAATGTATAGAGTATTTTTGAAAGAGACCTAGTTAGTTTTTTTCTATACAAAAATTATTCTCTAAGATCTATATTATAGAATTTTTTTTTTTTTTACTTTATTTGACCTTCCAAACGGCCCAACTAAAAAAAAGTGTTTTTTAGAAAATAAAACGTCAAACATGCCCGTGGTATATAAACTAACATGAGTTGGTCTTAAATTGCCTAATTTACACTTCACATTTCAATCCTCCCTCTACTAAATCTTTTATGTGACTTTGCCTGCGTGCTCAACACTTCTTTTACAATAACTATTAGAAAATATGCGCAAAATGATATAAAAAAAAAATTCATTATGCTTATTTTAATAGTATCATATGGTAATATTATCTAACAGCTTTTAAAAGTAAAATATAACGAAATGGATCTATTAAGTTGTAAATGCTCAAAAATTGATTTGAATATAAATCTTATATTTTAGGAGATAACACCAAATCAAGATATTTACGAAGGCTTTTGTTTATTATAATGGAAAAATATTGTTGTTAATGCATGCCATGTTATAGTTCTAACCTCGGACAACGATTTTTTAGGAAGAAACAGATTAAATAGTTGAAGTGAACTATGCTAGTTAATTCGCGAATTATTCGCGAATTGTTGAAAAAACGAATTAAACGGCCGAATTCGTATTTTTGCAAAAAATCGGAAAAAAAGGGAATTTTTTGACTAAAAAACCGTGTTCGTGTATTATACGCGCAACCGAATTATTCGGCCAAAAAAAAGGGATCGCGCCCGCACCGCCCGCGCCTACCCGTGCTCCCACGCGCTCCCGAACGCGCTCGCGGGCCGGCTGGCCCAAAACAGTAAAATACAAAAAAAAAAACCTTTCCAAACACCTCGCCTAAGACCAAAAAAAAAAAAAAAATTTCTTTCCCAATTTTTACTTAATTAGCTTAATTTTATAGTTATTTATTCTTATATTTTTAAAAAATATAAATATTTATGCTAATAGCATAAATCTTGAGAGAAAAAAAATTAATTTAATAGCCGAATTTTTTATCCCGAATTTTTAATTGGTAAACGTATAATATCTGTATAAATCACATATCCGAATAATTGATGAATCCATTTTTTAGCCGTATTTTTCAACGAATTTAAAAATTAGAAGACGAATTTTATCCGAATTATACCCGTACCAAATTTTTGTCGAATCCGAATTAACTAACTATGAAGTGAAAGTGCATCTACTCATATATAATGTGACAAATTTTATTTGAGTGGCATCCTAGTCACCATGCATGCACTAGCTTCGACTAATGACGTAGAAATCCACAATTAAAATGTCAGGGCTATATCTTGATCACACCAATAATTGACATTAGTGGCCCATACTTTTTATTTATAGTTTTGAATTTTTTATACTGAAATTCTTTTGAGTTGTGCTAGGCCTATAATAAAAAGAGGTTGTGTTCTATAACACCATACGTTAAGGGTAGAGGGCTTAGGATGAAGGATTGGAAGATTATAACACTTTTTGGATTGTAAAATTCACATTTCTCAAATTTACTAAATTCTTATTTTTATATTGTCAATCATTATTATTGATTTTTTGTATTTTCGAAACACTTTTTTTTTTATATAAACAAAAATATTCCTCGTCTTCTTTTCTTTCTTCAACTTTTTCTACTTCTTTTTATTGGATATATAACAGCGTCACTGCCACAAATCTGTGAGGACTGAGATTTTTGCGGTGCAGATAAACCCTTTGTTAACGAGGTTTTTGTGTGTAATTTAATTATATAAATACTTGTCAAGTTTCAGAAGAAAACGAGTTAGGATGGAGAAGTTACGCGACCTATACTAATCACTTAAAGTGAATAGTAACTCCGGTTTTCCGGAGAGGCCAATCAGTGGAGATGACTTATGGTGCGTATTGGACTCCGTTCATAGTGATCCAATAGCTCGTTTTCAATGGTGTGACTATCCTGGACCCAATGGCACAGGCAGATTTGGGTTTTGATGCACGGTTTTCGAGAAAAAAGAGATTTTATTGGACTTACACATATATATATGTGTGGTTTTTGAAAAATTGGTGAGGGGATGGGTTTCGTCGCAAATCGGTGACCAAATCTGATGAAACAAAATTGTAGATTCGATGCCCCAGTCGTGCTGAAAGCGCTGGCGTGATCCGATCGAAAATCCGACGGACGGATCTCCGGGAATCCTGAAATGTTCGTTGCGGGGTCGAAATTGGCAAAACAAAAATTCTACGAAAGGCCCTACATTTTATGTATCGTTTTGCGTGATTTCGAACGTCTAGGTGCGTAAGCGTAAAACGCTCATGCTGCGAGGGACTTGGCTGAAAATAAACAACTTTGGTGGACTTTTCTGCAAAAATGCGCAAGATATATAATGTTGCAACTAGGGTTTCTATGCACGAAACCCTAGCCCTAGCCGACCCAGCTCACCAGCTATGCCCTAGCCGTCACCAACAAGTCTCTGCCCTAGCTGTGCGTGCACCCCGGCCGCCAGCAAGCGCCCCCGACCGCCGAAAAATCGACATTTGCCTCTCTTCCATCATCCTCTCCACCTAGTTGCCACCTTCTTGGCCGTGGCCTCAAGGAGTCGGCCACGCATGCCCGGGCCCCCTCTGACTAGCCTCGACCTCCCCTTGCCGGCGCACCCGCCATCCGGCCACCGCCGGCTGTCTCGTGCCCTACCTTGCTCCGGTAAGGGAATTTACTATTTCTGTGCACTGTTTCGGGTTCCGGTCGCTTTTTCGGCGATCCGAGGACACCCCGACACTCTCGAAAGTGAGCACGATGATCCCTGATCTGTGCTGAACATCGTACTCACCTCCGTTGGGGTCAGAGAAGCCCCGGTTTGTGTGATAAGCGCTGTTTAGACATTGTGTGTGTTATCCACTGAACTTTGCATCGTTCCCACGCTCGTCACAGTGGCCGGCCATGCTTCGAAGTGTAAGCACGACCTCCGGCACATCGAGACCCATCAGCAGGTGTCTCAGCCAGGCTAGAAAGTCCTCGGTTTACGTTATCGGGCCATAAAACCCCAAAAATCACATAAAATGATGTGATTTTATGTAGTCGCAGGGACTTTTATGCAAATTTATACTTCGTGGTTGCTGTTGGCAGTGTGTGCGGGCATCGAGTGACCTTTGGACTAGTTGTCCAAGGCCCCAGGCCTTTCCGGAATGTTGATTTTCAATGCGTTTTTCGGTAAAATCCGCCAATGAAAGGCGATTTCGGTTCGAAATTCTTCCGACGGTGCCTCACGGAAAATTATATGGTCGTTGAGCCTTGTTGGCTGGTCACTCGCGTCGTTTCGAGGGTTCGAAAACGATGGGTGAGCGACGGTGGGTTCCGGTATCAAAATTGACACTTCCGAAAACCCGTAACCCTCGAAACGACGGGTGAGCGACGATGGGTTCCGGTATCTAAATTGACACTTCCGGAAATCCGTATCGGAATGATTATCCGACAATAATCGTTTCGATGTGAGGAAGTGTGTTTGCTGCCAAGTCACACGAATAATTGTGTTTTGTGGAAGCGGGTGACTCGTAGCATGAGTCGGTGAGTTTCGGGACAGTTCGTGGGTCCCAGCGGAGTCCCGGTGCAATTTTTGGGACTTCCGGCGTGTTACGATAATCGATTTTGGAAAACCGATTCCCGTGGGTTTACATGTGGGGATTGTGATTTAGTGGTTCGTGTTCGTGGGTTGGATTCTAACCCGGTGGACCTTTCGTAGGTCCAGTTGATACTTCTTCCGTAGTCGGGAGACCAGTGCCGTATACGTATAGGTGTGTACTTTGATCCGAAGTCGGTACAGTAGTGCAGTCTCGATGACATCTTCTTACCCTTTTTCCTATTATTATCCTGCATATACATTATGTTAAGCCTAGCACCTTTGTTATTCCTTTTACGTTTTACTCCGCTGTTTTCATATCTAGCATCATGAGTAGAAGTAGAGCAGGTTTATGATTACATGAGAGATCCGCGACCTAGTCGGTCGGTTCTTGTATCACGTACTGTGACCTATTCAATCGATTCACTGCATCTGTTATTGTGATCTACTTGGTCGGTTGGACTATTTGGTGACCTATGCGGTCAGTATACCCTGAGAGGTTGGATTGTCGGCTAGTTGTCGATGTTTGGCTATTGAGCATATCAACATGGATCGCCACTGCTCGTACGCATATCACGAACACCAGCGGTCTGATCCACCGCAAGAGGGTGTTCTTTTCCGAAAAAGTGGTTGGGAGTGCCAGCTCGTGAGCCCAAGAGTTATGCTCGGGTTATGTGCTTTCAGACCCAAGAGCTTATGCTCGGGTCATTTACAAGTTAGAGCAAGTATGGCATAGGCCTTAGGTGTGCGGACCAATATGGCATGTTTCTGATTGGGTTACTTTTGGACTTGTCATCGAGTTGATGCATACATACAATAGCGGTAGTGATTTATATATACCTCTCGTTTTTCTTGTTTATCATTACTACTGTATTACCATTATCTATACTTGTTGTTATCCTCCGTGACTGTTGAGTACCCTCACCCTCGTCGGCTTGCGATACCCACTGGGAGGGGAGACATGTGTACATGTTCTCGCCCCCGACCCCCATTTTAGGTGACGTCGCAGGTCTAAGTGGGACGGTTCGTGAGGAGCGCACTTAGCGATCGGTAGAGCTACCGACCCGTCATTTTGGTTAAACTCTCAAACTTGTCTTTTAATAAATAACTTAGACAGTAGTTATGGTTCAGTCGTTTATTTTATTTGGATTCACACGGTTTTATGAATGTAATAAAGTTTACGGAGTTTTATGAGTTAAAAATGGTTTTCTACCCCTCGTGGTAACGTTTTGAAAAAGAAAAAAAATTTTCGTGTGGAAAACGGATTTAAAAAGATTTTTTTGGTTTTCATAACTTAGTATTTCAAATTGAGTTTCCGGGTAGGAAATATTTTAAACTAATAGATGTGGATATGTGACTATTTGTGATGAAATGGATGTGAATGTGATGTGGTATATGTATGTGGATATTCATATGTATGTGGTTGTTTCTTGTACTTGTGCGACGTTGTGCAAATACAGAGGAGACTCTATCCATGTGAATAGTGGATTTCCTGTATTTGTGGTGGATTGACATACTCTGGGGTCAAAGTTTTCAAAAAAAAAAAAAAATTTTGAGCACTTCCGCATTAGATATTTAAATCCAAAGGGACCCCGGGGCGTGACAAAATCCTTTCTCTTCGCCCCCGCTACCACAATAGGCCATCCGATAATTGAGTCTCTACCTCTTCCTCTCCCTCTTCTCTGCCATTGCAAACTATTTCTTTTCTTCATTGGCTGCCGCCACCACCATTTCTAGCCATCTTTCCATTGGCTCCCCCTCTCCCTCTCTATTTTCCACTACTGTAAATGATTCCTCTTCCTCTTCCTCCTCCGCTGGCATTATTGCTACTATAAGGCATCTCCTCATAAATTCCCTCTCTCCTTCTCTTTCTTCTCCACCGTCACTACATTTGCTAATGCCGCTACCGTAGGCTATCCCTGATAGTTTCCTCACTCCATCTCTCTCTCTCTTCCTCTCCCATTTCCTTCATTGACTTCTTCTCTTTTCTAAAAATTGACCATCCATTAGTCAACCCCTCTAACTCCCTCTACTGTACTTACTAAAGAAAAGTGCGAAACAGACAACGAGGATAATAAGGATAATAGTTATTATCCCAAAAGAAATTTCAGGCCCTAGTTCATGTTCCAAAATATGGGACTAGGGTTCTGGAACATAGTAAGAAGCATAGTTTGGTTGGAGGCTTTTGTTTATGTGGAAATCAACCCAAAGGTTCCGAAACCTAAATTTGTGGTTCTAGAACGTATTTACGGTAGCATCTGTGTGACATCCCAACAGTCCCAACCGGAGGGAGGGGAGTCTTTGCGACCCTAATAGTCCCACATTGAATAATGTGGGAAAGTGTGATGTGCTTATGTAATATACCGAAACCTCGGTAGATTATATCAGACTTTAGTCAAATTGACCAAAGTGTGTCGAGAGAAATAGTTGGACAAAGTCCATTTGACATTCTAACAATATTGGAAGGGTTAAAGTTGAGTTCCAAGTGTGATAGAAGGGTTTTAGAATTGCTCGGCGCGAAATGAAGCCGAACACTGCCCAAACTGTAGTATGGGCGGTGCTTAACCGGTGAAGCACCAGGAGAGTACCGGTACCAGACAGGCCACCCAAGAAGCCAGCTCTCGGGTTTGGCCTCTGTCAAGCTGCTTAACCGGTGACAGTTTTGGGTAGTACCGGTACCCAGTGCCGCGTGCAGCAGGTTCAGTCTGCTGCAAATAAAAAGAGTTGGAGGGTTTAATTGCTATTGTAACAGCTTATAAAGACCCCACCACCCCTCCTCTCTTGTTCACAGCAATAAGCACTCCTTTCTCTCTCATTTTTCTCCCTCTCTCTCTCTAGGAGCTTTCGGAGGAGTTTGAAGAGGAGATTTGAAGGTGGATTTAGTGGAGAAGGAAGCAAGAGAGTGAAGCATCTTCTTATTCTTCTGCTCCCTTAGCTCAAGAAAATGAAGCTTTTTGAGGTAAGCTTCTAGCCCTCTTATGATAGAACTCTAGGGTTTGATTCAAATGATTTAGAAATGATTTTTGTTGGATCTCTAGATGATATTAAGCTTGTTTTTGCTTAGCTCTAAGATCCACATGGTATATGTTGCTATAGTGTAATGTTAGGGCACCAAAATTGGGGCTTTTGTCATAGATGTGTTTAAATATAAATTGACCCTATGTAAATCTAATTGAAGGTATTTCTGACGTGTTGGGAGACTCGGTTTGAAGATCCGACGAGTCTACGTAAAAATATTGGGGAAAAACTTCTTTTTGGCTTCGTTTTGCTGCAGGCAAGAAAATAGGCGGCTAAAAATCACAAAAATCGAACCGTGGCACCTTAGTAACCATACGAGGTGGGTGGTGCTTTTCGAAATCCTCAGATTTTTTTTATGTTTAAAATGTCATTTTTTGAGCATATGTGTATATTGAGCTTCATGCATTGTAGGGTGATTTGAGAGCTAGTTGTTGCATGTTGTGAGTACAAATGCATATGAGGTGGTTGTAAATTAATGAGAACTTGTAAAACCCTATGTATGCATAAATGATGACAAAAATCTAGAAAAGGCAAAGAATCTAGTGACATTGAGAACAAATGACACTATGACATCAATAGTAGAGTGGCATCAATGAGTTTTGAATGCTAGTGTTACAAGAGTGGCATTAATGAGTCAAGAATGCTAGTGTACAAGTGTGGCATTAATGAGAACAATAAAGAACATGTAGTGTGTGTGACCTAATGAGAGTTCAAGAATGCAAGAAAATGAGATCTTGGACATTACGGCATATGTGATTATGACAACCTCATAGTAGAGGCAACCTTATAGAAAAGGTTTGATTGAGCTTGCATCCTTATAGTTAAGGATTGGATTGAACTTGGCATCCTTATAGTTAAGGATTGGATTATACTCGCTTGTACGTCTTGGCTTGAGGGTGGTAGCTCCCCCTCAAGCGTTGAGCTCCGGAGTTGTCATCACTGGGTTGGTGTGGTTCTCCAGAGGACGGTCTCGTCGGGTCATAGTAGTCTCCCCGATGATTGGGATTATGAGTTGGTAAGTTGTAGGCGAAACCTACGGGTTAGCCGAGAGGAATTGGGTAATGAAATTGAGATCTTGCATGCATCATGGGCATTCTAATTGAGCATCTTATTGATATTTATTGTTTAGGCATATTAGCTGCATTTGTATAGTTTGGTTACTATCTATCTGTTTATTCTCCTATTACGTCTGATTTAGACCTAGTGGGAAAGTCGGCGAGGTCGGCGGCTGAACCCACTGAGAACTTTGTTGTAGTTCTCACCCCATTATTTTCCACAAAGCCGTGACCGAGTGAGCCGGCCGACGATCGCGGTAAAGGTATCGCGTCATAGACAGTGACCACCCGAGATGATTCTATGCATGTTTAGTTTCATACCCCCTATATCATCTTTTATATTTGATGATGTTAGTATGATGGAAGATGCAAATGTATAAATAAAGTTTAAATGTAATATTGAGAGTTTATGTTATATTTTGGAGGCTTGATGTATAAAGAGAAGAAATGATGAAAAGAATGTAAAAGTTGAATGCATGTATGTGGTTAAAAGTTAATCATATTACTTGTATATTGTTTAGTTTAGAATCTTTCACTTTTGGCTATTGCTTACCCTCGTGCAAGCCATGCATGTTTATGTTTCCGCTTGTGCAATGTATATACTCGATTTGTACTTGTGTTAAGCCTTGGACGGACAGGGGAGGTGCTGTCTGTTCGGCGTCTGTTCGACGTGCCTGAACCGACCAAATAGGTCCGGTCCCGGGGCGTGACAGATATAGTGGTATCAAAGCCTGAAAAGTGAAAGAATAGGATGGACCTAGAAACCCTGAGGGTGAAAAACTTAAGGATCTAGGGAACGTGAGTGACGTGGAATCAAAGTATAGCGAAAGCTTGTGATTGGGTTGATGATAGTATGTCTCTAATGTTATTAGGGGCAAATTCAAGTTAATATTTGTTCTCTATTTCTCGTGTTATGCTCGGCGGCCGACGACATAATGCTTTGGAGCAAGGATAAATACACTTGTTTGCTTTCGCCGGATTGGGTTTATTCGAGTATGTTGGTTGTGTAGCTAACGTGAATTGCTACATTTCAGGAAGCGATGCCTCGTGGACGACCTCGGACAAGGTCGATGCCTGAGCAGCCGAATACAGCACCCGAGCAATCCGAAGCAAGTGGCGACGGGGAGCTTCGGTAGCAAATGTCCGCACTTATTGGAGTAGTGCGACAACAAGCGAAGTCTATGCAACGCCAGGGGGAGCAAATCCAGAGGCTTCAGGAGGCCTTAGAGCGGCAGCAGGCGGCGGCGGCTCAAGTGGGCGCCGAGCATCCTGCACCCCCTGTTGTGGTGCCGAGTGCGGTTGAGGGAGTGGCCACAGCGGCCATCCCAGTCACGGCAGTAGCGGCCGGTTCGGGAACTTCAAATCTCGATAGTGCAGCGGTAGAGGCGGAGCGGGAGCGTGCACTTGCGGCTCTCGTTATGGTCAAGAAGTTCAGCCCACCTACGTTCGACGGGGAAAAGGTGGAGCCGTCGATGGTGGAATCATGGATTGACTCGATGGAGTCGCTCTTCGAGGATATATACACCTTGGAGAAGGACAAGGTGCACCTCGCCACTCATTGCTTGGAGAAGGCGGCGAAGGTGTGGTGGAAGCGGGTGAAGCGTAATCGACCTTCTGACCTTCCGCCTATGCTTTGGGAGGAGTCTCGGAGGTTGATGTTCGCGAACTACTTCCCCGATACCGTGAAGCAGAAACTACAGGACCGGTTTCGCAAGTTGAGGCAAGGAGACCGATCGGTGGCGCACTTTGAGCAGGAGTTCTCCCACATTATTGACTGTGTCCCGGATGTTGTTCGGGATGATCGGGATCGGGCCGACTGGTTCTTGCGAGGACTTCGGCCAGAGATATATAAGGCTGTGCAAATCTTTAAGCTTACGACCTTTGCGGAGGTCTTTGATCGAGCGTTGTGGGCGGAGCATGGCAATGCATACGCGCGAGAGGAGCACGAGTATATGGCCGAGTCAAGAGATAAGGAAAAGAAACGGACGGCAGGTAGTGCCGGGGGCCGGCCGAATGCTAAGAAACCCCCTCGGCACCCCCGACAGCAGTCAAGGAGTTGGAGGCCTCCCCGATGTATCATTTGCGGCGGTGTGCATCGACCGTCGGCTTGCCCACAGCGCGAGGGAAAGTGCTTAAAGTGCGGTCAAGCTGAGCATATGATTCGGGAGTGCCCGAATTGGGCATCGCCTGCACCGACGGCGGCATCAGTTCCTTTTACCCCGAGACAACTTGCGGGGTTGCCATCGGCTATGTCGGCTGGACACTCACTGGCGCCGCGTCAGCCGGAGGGATCTCGAGCACCAAGTGGATGGATTTTTGCCACTCAGGTGGAGGAGCCTGCAGTACCAGATGATGTTGTAGCAGGTATTATTTTAATTAATGGCACTAGAGCTAGAGCTTTATTTGATACAGGCGCATCTCATTCATTCATTGGCGCATCATTTGCTCGAACTCATGACATCGAAGTATTGTATAGCCCGGATTATTGGTGGGTTAATGCACCATAGCATTCATTTAGTGTCCACGAGGAGTGCGCGACATGTCCAGTTCAGATAGACGATTGGATTATGCCGGCAGATTTGCTAGTGCTAAAGCAGATGTGGGGCTTCGATGAAATCTTAGGGATCGATTGGCTCTCCAAGTACTATGCGTGTCACGCCCGGGTACCAGCGGAAGCATATCCGGCACGTGCACAGACCCGCCATACACCTGCAGTATATAAGGCGTCTACAAGCAACAAGTCGATAGGCAGTAAAACAAAGAAAGTCCTATCCTGATATCAGAGCAATGTACAAGTCGATATATAACAACAAAAGAACAAAGAGTGTACAATCCCAAAATCTCGACGGAAGAGAAGTATCACAACTATAGTTCACGGTCCAAGTAGAACATATACATCACGAGTATACAAAAATAGGATGGATACAATGGTGGTTTCTCTATACAAAGGGACATCACCCTCGGTCGTAGCCCGAGTAGCAAGGTGATCGACTAGCACGCTCCTAGCAAAGTCTAGCTAGCCGCGACTCCCTTGCCACGATCCCTAGCCTCTCCTGCCGATGGCTCTGTAAAAACAACCACCAAAAGGGCGTGAGAACTATTAACAATAGTTCCCAGTGGGTAAGCCGCCAGCCTCGGCGAATTACACCACTAGGCTCATGATGTACTGCAAGTAAGTAAAAGCGATAAGTGCATGATATAGAAATATGCAGTGCTAACCGGTAACAGGCATGTATTCAACATGTAAACATGATTTCTGCAGTAATGAATCAACTGAATAATAGAAGTATCGAAACTACTATAAACATGAACATAAACATATTTGCAGAAGTGTAAGTACTACTGTACATTACGACTGATACTCATTCATTACTATCAATATCATTTCCACTTTCATTTTCATTCACTAGGACCTACTCAAGGTAGTCCAGCTTGCGCCGCGCCTAATGGCCCCGTGGTAGTATACACTCCCCACGGCAATCCACTTCGGCATCCAATCCCGCACGGGCGAGCAACTGTCGCGTAGGCCAACTCCGGAGTGCCGGCTTGTAGGGAGCTACCCTCACAAGCATGTGCGAATGAGCACAATGGCAAGCAAGCAAAGTTCATTGTCCACTTGTCACAATCTTCATATTTTCAATGCAAAGTTCTCACCCTCGATCCTCTGATCGGAATTTCCGTACACGAATAGTAACAAGAGCTAGTAATCACTAGATTGTAAACATGTAAGGGTAAAGCTAAATCACATGTCAAGATAATCTTTTCACTAGTATAGCACTATCAACATAGTCATGAGCATATCATAGTTCTCTATGTTAGAGTCAAGAGAAGGTCATTGTTCTCTACTTTATAAGTGCATCCTACACTTGTTCATAAGTCATTCAACTGAATTGACTATAAATGTAAATACTTTCATGTATAAGTGTTCTCTACTTTATAGAGACTTCATTTCGAATATGTTCAACATTATGATGACGAATGTCACGCCCTTTATCAATCACATAAGCACACAATAAGACCATTTCTATATTACATATAGAACATAGAGGAGTTTCACTTGCTCTGGTTAGGTCCGACCCACCTAGTACTAGGCTCCAACTATCCACAAGAAGTCCCACAAACGGCTCAACGAAGCCCCAATGCTGCTGAAAAACAAACGTCAAGATCAGATTAAATCTACGGCCGAAATGTCCGATTTCGGCTCAATTCACATCTCGTATCAAGTAGTAACATAAATCGCTGTTTTGGTTCACTTTAGTACCTCCAATTAAGTCTCTAAAGGCTTCCCAAAGCCAACCAAGGATGACCCAAAGGTCGGTTGAACTCCCGCTGCGAACAAAATCGAAACGGCATCAAACTCATCATTTAATAGCAATTATAGTCGGAATCTTGCAATTTCAGCTTCCTAACTGAAATTCTTTCTTACCTCAGGGTAGAACAGCTCCCAACCCAGCTTCAAAGAGTACTAGTTCAGCTCAACGAGGCTCGAAGACCTGCTGCGAAGAAATAATCCCGGAATTGCATCAATTCGCGCAAATAAGTGCAATTAGTTCTAATTTAGCTTCATAAATGACTAAATATTCCAATTAAGCTTCAAAGTAGCTTATCCCTGGTTTAAGAAGGTTAATTCACAGCTAATTAACTCATATTTAATTGCTGAAAACTCAGTCTAGCACAGCCAAGAAGCAAAAACCCGAAATCATTACTCAAATCGACGAATAGAACGTCGATAACGGCGAAAGTGAGTCGATTACCTTCTCAAGCTTCAAACCAGTGACCTGCTGTACCAGGGCTGCGAAAAGCTCTCCAAAACATTCCTTCCCACGTCCACGTAGGCTCTGCGACACTTGCGAACAACGAAGAACCAACGTTGCGACGAAAACGAGCGAAATCGTCGAATTCTATATAGAGAGAGAAAAACCCTAGAGAGAGAAAGAGAGGAAGGTGGAAGAACAACTTCCTGAGCTCCAGCAACCTTTACTGAGCTCCCAGAGTCGTGCTCGGATCAAATAGGTGAGAGCAAGATGTGAAATTACCAAACTACCCAAGCTGCCACGAATCTGCCAGCTTGTACCGGTACAAGGTAATGGCTGTACCGGTACAACAAGCAGAAAAAATTGCTGATTTCGCAGATCAATGCAATTTCTCACTTTTAGCATTCCAATCATCCTCTAACTTATCCAAAAACTTGTTCTAATCTTTTAGAACATGTAGGATAGAGTCACACATCACTCCACACACTCGAACTCCGAAATTTGCGAAAGTCCAGTGTATTACAATGCGGTTATCGACTGTGAAAGCAAGGTGATCACTTTTCGTGAGCCTAATCAAGAGGAGTTAGTATATCGGGCGTGTAAAAGCTCGTACTGCGCAACGACCGTATTGGCGGCGAGGGCGAGAAAGATGATTAAAGGTGGATGTGTGGCCCATTTGGGGACAATAGTAGAGACCCAAAAGGAGCACCTGGAACTTGGGAATATTCGGGTAGCATGTGAATTTTTGGATGTATTTCCGGCGGAGTTACCGGGATTGCCACCGGACCGGGAGATCGAGTTCGTCATTGACTTGGTTCCCGGGGCGGCGCCAATTTCGAAGGCTCCGTATAGAATGGCACCGGCGGAGTTAGTAAAGCTAAAAGCCTAATTGCAAGACTTGCTTGATAAAGACTTTGTGAGGCTGAGCATGTCACCGTGGGGAGCTCCGGTGCTATTTGTGAAGAAAAAGGATGACACACTTTGACTCTGCGTGGACTATCGCGAGTTGAACAAAGTAACAATCAAGAACAAGTACCCGTTGCCGAGAATTGATGATTTGTTCGATCAATTGCAAGGGTCGCGGGTATATTCGAAGATTGATCTTCAGTCAGGTATCACCAATTGAAGATCAGGCTGAGGGATGTGCACAAAACGGCGTATCATACGCGATATGGCCACTATGAGTTCACGGTAATGCCGTTTAGGCTTACTAATGCCCCGACAGCATTTATGGACTTGATGAATCGAGTCTTTCGACCGTTGTTGGATCGATGAGTCATGGTATTTATTGACGACGTGTTGGTTTATTCGCGGAGCGAGGAGGAGCACGAGGAACATTTGAGGACCGTGTTGTAAATACTCCGAAAAGAGAAGCTTTATGCTAAGCTAAAAAAATGCGATTTTTGGCTTTCGGAGGTTACCTTCTTAAGCCATATAATATCCGGGAGCGGAGTCTCGGTTGATCCAAAGAAAGTGGAGGCGATTAAGGATTGGCCTCGCCCGACAAGTGTTGTGGAGGTCCGCAGTTTTCTTGGACTTGCGGGATACTATCGGCGGTTCGTGGAGGAGTTTGCTAAGATAACTACTCCACTAACGCGCCTCATGCACAAAGGAGTGAAGTATGTGTGGAGCGACGATTATAATCGGAGCTTCGAGGAATTAAAGGAAAGATTGACATCGACCCAGGTGCTTGCCTTGCCGACTCCGAGGGAGAGCTTTGTAGTGTACAGTGATGCTTCATACAGTGGTCTCTGGTGTGTCTTGATGCAAAATGGTTGTTAAGGATTTTGTATTGGCAAGTTTCGTGAAGTGAGTCGGAGTCTTGAAGGATCGAAACGGATTGACTAAGATTGAAGAATTCAAGATTTCGAAGATTTTGGAAAGAAGCTCACAATGTGAATCACGACGTAAAGGTAAAGTTTTACTTCATGTTATGGTGATTCATATTTAGTTATAGGCATTAGAATCATAAACTTAAAGTTTAATGAATTAGAAAGTGCCTTGGAACTTTGCGGAACCCGAAACAGTGCAAAATCCAAAAAATTGCATTGTGTACCGGTACAGAAATTGCCCCGTACCGGTACAGCCATCAACTTTGGCTTCGCAATTTTGTTCCGTTATTGTGTAACCGGTGACAGCATTTCGCGTACCCGTACACAGTGTAAAATCGTGAAAACTTTCTAATCCGACTCCAATTGATTCTAAAGTCTATAAATAAGCTATTGGGCTTCTCTAACATAAAAAGCATCACGAAAATACATGTTTGAGAAACCCTAGAGGCTCGGATTTCATCTAAAACCTATTTTCTACAAAAAACCTCTTTTAGGTCAAATCGAGATATTAGATTTTCATATCTATATGTCGATTTGATCTCCGCTTCGCTTGGAGTTCTATTTCTTGGTTTTCATCGATATTTTAAGCGAAGGATCACCATAATCATGATGCTCTTCATGAACGGCGTCGTGCATTCGGCGTGAACGAAGGCGGTTCGTGGATTCGGATCGTGGGATCGTGGATTCGAGTGACGTCATGGATTCGGCGTGATTGGAGCTTCGTGGATTCGAAGTGGAGGCGTTCGTGGATTCGAACGTGAGGGCGTGGACAACCCGGAGGATTGCGCGAAGATTCATACGAGGTTAAGAAAGGTTGAGTCCGTGGAGTCGGTAATCACCTTGTAATCTTTTCTCTTAGTGAATTATTTTTTCGCGTGTTGGTCCCGTGGGTTTTTTACTCCAAGTTTGAGTTTTCCCACATAAATCTCGGTGTGATTTTTATTTTCTGCATTTATTTTTATCGCATTGAGATTTGTGATTTTTTGGTTTTTACACCTATTCACCCCTCTAGGTGTTAGATACAATTTAGATAGATCCTTGTGCTCCTCAAAACTTTCAATTGGTATCAGAGCGGGATCTAGATAAATTGTTTATCTAATGGCCGAAGGCGGTAACGTTAATCGACCATCACTCTTTGATGGCACGAATTATGCCTATTGGAAAGTTCGCATGAGAGCTTTTCTAATTGCAATCGATGAGCGTGTTTGGAAAGCTATTGAATTTGGTTGGGAGCACCCTACCGAAGTTGTCAATAACGCTACCGTTCCTAAACCACGGAACAAGTGGACAAAAGATGAAAACGAGTCATCTTCGTTTAACGGTAAAGGAATTAATGCTTTATTCAACGCTTTATCGCAAACGGAGTTTACTCGGGTTTCGGCATGCGAAACGGCAAAGGAAATTTAGGATACTCTACAAGTTACGCATGAAGGAACAAGCTTAGTAAAAGTCCAAAAATTGCAAATGCTGACTAGTAAGTTTGATTCAATTTCTATGGACGAAAATGAGACCTTTACCGAGTACTATACGCGTCTACAAGACGTTGTGAATACATGTGCTAACTTGGGAGAGAAAATTCCGGATTCAAAGGTTAGTAGGAAAATTCTTCGAACTCTTCCGGAACGCTTTCGGGCAAAGGTTGCCGCGATCGAAACGGTTAAGCATCCGGACGAGATGAAAGTCGAAGAATTAGTAGGCACTTTACAAACGTATGAGATGACTTTTCCTACTAATCCATCTTCTTCCAAGTCTTTCTCTAAAAGTACAAGGGTTGCGTTGAAATCGAGAAAAGAGGAAGACGGAGACTCGGATTCCGACGGAGATGTTTCTCTTGCCGACTTCGAACATCAACTTGCACTTCTAACGAAGAAGTTTCGTCAGAATTTCCAAAAGAAAAATAAATTGGACAAGGCTTCATCGTCTAAGCGACAATCTTTTTCTAAATCATCTACATCTTCTAAATCTAAGGATCGGAAACTTGCAAAGCATTCAAAAGAAAAGGATGAATTTGAAGGAGAAATCCAATGCTACAAATGCAAAGGTTACGGCCATATTGCAACGGATTGTCCTTCGAAGAAGGCTTATAAGCAAAAGGCTTTGCAAGCAAAAACTTGGGATGACTCTTCTTCTAGTGAATCATCTTCAAGTGACGAAGGAAAGAGTGATCACATTGCTTTATTTACTAACACTTCTCTACCTTCGTCTAACGTTGTGTGTTTATCCTCTTTTGCAACTAATTCGAATGTTTCTTTTTCCTCGCATGACTCATCGAACGACAACGACGAAAGCGAGGAGGAATCAAATGATGAGGATATAGCGGAAGCGTACAATCAACTTCTTATCGATTCGAAAAAGATGGCCAAACTTAATAAGAAGTTGAGGCGTTGTTTGTTGGATCTTGAAGAAGAAAACAACAAGTTGAAGATAATGAATAAAGCTCTCGAGGAGGAAAGGGAATCAATTTTGAAGAATAATTCGGACCTCTAAGAAAAGCTCAATGAAGCGGAATCAACGATCAAATCTTCTAATGACAAGATTGGATTTTTGAGGCATCAATTTCATGAATCGCACAAGTCCAATCAAGCCTTGATCGACCAAGTTCGTCAACTCCAATCCGACATACAAAAGTTGTAAGGAAGTAAATTCTCGAGATCCGAGGATTGTACTTCATCCAGGATCGACTGACTGTCGAGAGAATACCCTTAGTGGGAGTTAAGAATGCCCAAAACACAAAAAATGCTTTGGAGTGGAGTCCGCGAGAGNTTAGCATTCCAATCATCCTCTAACTTATCCAAAAACTTGTTCTAATCTTTTAGAACATGTAGGATAGAGTCACACATCACTCCACACACTCGAACTCCGAAATTTGCGAAAGTCCAGTGTATTACATTCACCCCTCCTAAAAAGAAGTTTCGTCCGCGAAACTTGTAAACACTTACCTCACGATTCCATTGAGAACAGATAGGGATAATGCTCTTGTATTGCACTCTCCAGTTCCCAAGTGGCTTCTCGTTCGTCGTGATTACTCCAAAGGATCTTCACGTAAGGTATCTCGCGATTTCGAAGCCGTTTTACTTCCCGAGCTAGGATTCTCACTGGATGCTCCTCAAAGCTTAAATCCTCTCGTAAATCCACTGGAGTACTCTCCAAAATGTGAGTTGGATCAAAGATATACTTCCGCAAAGTAGATACATGAAACACATTATGTACTCCTGAGAGATTCGGCGGCAAAGCAAGCCGATATGCTACGGGGCCTACCCTCTCCAATACTTCGTAAGGCCCAATAAATCGAGGACTCAACTTCCCTCGAATGCCAAATCTTTTAACTCCTTTCGTCGGTGAAACCTTTAGAAATACATGATCGCCAATTTGAAATTCCAGTTTTCGCCGACGTTTGTCCGCATAACTCTTTTGTCGACTTTGTGCTGTCAGTAGACGTTCTCGTGCCAGTCGAACTTTAGCTTCAGCTTCTTGTAATACGTCTGGACCCAAAACCAATCTTTCTCCCACTTCGCTCCAATGAAGTGGTGATCTGCACTTTCTACCATAAAGGGCCTCAAAAGGTGCCATCTGAATGCTTGCTTGATAACTATTGTTATAAGCAAATTCAGCCATCGGTAGAAACTGTGGCCAACTGCCCTGGTAGTCAATCACACAGGCCCGCAACATATCCTCAAGGGTCTGGATAGTACGTTCGGACTGCCCATCACTCTGGGGGTGGAAAGCAGTACTAAAATCTAATCGAGTACCCATGGCCTCTTGTAAACTCTTCCAAAAATGTGAAACGAATCGGGTGTCTCGATCTGAAACAATCGAAGCAGGTACTCCGTGTAATCGCACAATTTCATCAAGATACACTTATGCGAGTTTTTCCCCCGACCACACTGTATGAATTGGAATAAAGTGGGCAGATTTAGTCAATCTATCCACAATTACCCAAATGGCATCGTGACCTGCTTGTGAGCGAGGTAATCCAACGATGAAATCCATAGTGATCCTCTCCCACTTCCACACTGGTATGGGTAAGCTCTGAAGTTTCCCCGCAGGAAGTCGATGTTCAGCTTTAACCTGCTGACATGTTAAGCACTTAGCCACGAAGTCCGCAACTTCTTTTTTCATTCCAGGCCACCAGTAAGTTGACTTCAAATCCTTATACATTTTCGTACTCCCCGGGTGTACAGTATACGGTGTCCGATGTGCTTCTGATAGAATCTCTTCTTTAATACCCGAATCTGCCGGTACACAGAGCCTATCACCGAATTTCAACAATCCCTGATCATCTACTCGAAAATCACTATCATGATCAACAGTGATCTTATCTCGAATCTTTTGCAGGAATTTATCTTGAGTTTGC